>NC_045439.1:9063894-9118972 GCF_002776525.5 Piliocolobus tephrosceles | reverse complement strand
CCCCTCTCCTGTATCTCTCTGTCTCTCTTCCTATTTTCTTAGAAATTTACTCTTTGTCTATTTTGATGAAATGTTCTGAAAGAGGGAATATAACAAGTAAGTAAATAAATTGTCTTGGTTTGATGAAACACAGGAAAAGGGAGTTTTCTGATGTGTTGGTTGCATGACAAGCTTTATAAATGGTTTTGGATTTCCTGTAACTACCTCTATGGCACCCTGATTTGGCCTTTATTGGAGTAAGGTATTCTCTCTATTCTTGTGGCCTCATTGCAGATCTTTCTACTCAGTGGGAACCAGATATAAAAACCAATGCATTTAAAATGTGAGATATAGAAAGGAAACAGAGAACAGTTTCCGAGCTGGCTTCCATTGCCTTATAAATATAGCATAGTTACTTGAATTCCATAAGAATTAAACTCTGATCTTTTAAAATGCATGCAAATTCTTGCAGAATATATATGAAAAAGTCACTATAACTGTAGAGGCACTTCGACTCCCTTGATAAATGGGACTTCCAGACCACACTTTATTGAGTCTCTGATTTTTAATAATTTGAATCCTGCAAGATTTAATTCTGCATAATTCTGGCTGAAATCAGCTTTTGATTGAGTTGTAATGGCTCTGTTATTGTAAATATCTCTGCATGCTAATGTCGTGCTGGAATTCAATAATATTTAGATGAAATTTTTCGCCTTGAGCATTATGGAAGCAAGATTTAGAAATCGGGAAGTTTATGTCAAAATGACATCTATTTTGGGTAACCTGCAAAATTTTTAAATGCAGTAAATGGTCATCTCAAGATGTGATTTAAATAATTACGAATCCTAAATGTATACGTGTGGATCAATTATAATATGCATTGAATTAAATATATATATATTATTCATACATTTTATGAATAAAATATACAAAAACTCTTTAAATATATGTCTTTATTTAACCTTGCAATACTTCCTGAAATAGTTGCCAGGGACTCAGTGGAGGAAGTGGAAGTGAGACTGAGGCCCTCTTAGCCTGAGAGGTAGTGTGGGGCTGTGGAGGTGGTGTGGGCTATGAGCCTTGGCACCACCATTGTCCCTACCTGCGAATCAACTTCGTGTTTTTGAGAAATTCACTGACATTCTGAGACTCAGCTTTACCTGCTGTAAAATCAAACAAATAATGTTTATTTCCTAATCAAATATCTCTCCATTAGACCAAGGGTATCTTGAAGAATGAGCCATTTCTTCAGCATTCCATTGTCTCACCACCCCACGTAGTGCCCGGCATGTATCCACACTCAAAGAGTATTTGTTTAACTAAATTGAAGGTTCAAAGGTGAAAATGCCACTTATTCAGTTTTCACAGCAACTTGTAAAATAAGAACTATGATTATACCCCCTTCACAGAAGGTGAAATAGAAGAACAAATAAGTTGGCAAAGATTACACCAATTAGTAAGTGGAAGAAACAGGATTTGAACTCAGGCAGCCAGACATCAGGATCTAACCGTTGTGATGTGTGAAAGGTTGGTAAAAGAAAATCTTCAACCGAATTAAATTTGAGTTTAGTTGGGCAATGAATGATTCGCAATTCGGGCAGCCCCCAGAATCTCAGCGGATTCAGAGATTCCAGCGCAGCCACCTGGTGGAAGAAGATTTATAGGCAAAAAATAAAAAATAAAAAAATAAAAAGGGAAATGAAGCGTAGAAATCCGAAGTGAGGTATGCAATGGCTGGATTGTTTACAGCTCAGCGTTTGCCTTATTGGAACACAGTCTGAACACTCAGCAGTGTATGAATGGTTGAAGTATGACCACTGGGAATGACCAAGACTTAGCTGTTGTTACAGGTGCATACTCTGAAGTTAGGTTTTCAATCTTGTCTACCTATTAAGCTAGGTTGCAGTTCGTCCACAAGGACTCAACTGTAGAAGTATGGAGTCCTTCTCGGGCCATATTTAGTCCACTTTAACAAGATGGACATAAATTCTTTGTTAGTCCTTCTTTCAAGAGGTAGACTCTAATTCTGCTCTGTCAGCCTGGACTGGAAGTGCCTTGAGGAAACTTGGTGAGAGCTTCTTGGGTGATGAGGAAAGCATTACTGGAGGCTGGAGGAAAGAGCCCCCAAGTTAAGTATTGGCAGACAGATGAGCAAAACTATTATTGGTGGAAATGTGGATCATGGGAAAGATACTGAAGGATGCTGTGCATCTGGCTAAAGGCATCTCCAGGCAGAAAGCTAAAAGCACCAACTGGCTTCTTCTAATGGCCTAGGATAAGGCACAAGAAGAGAGGGATGAACTAAAGAAAAATTGTTCCACTTTTGAGTAGAATTAGAGGAAATATCTACAGCTAGGACAATCTTTCTAGTCAGCAAAAAGTCCTCAATGTAAGAGGTGGGCTCAGGGCAAAGGCCAAATCCAGGGGCCTTTCTGTAACATATGGCTTCAGGGTAAAGATATTAAAGATGTGGCTCTAAGATACACCAATCCTTCCCAGCTTTTTTTTTTTTTTTTGAAAAGTCAGTACAATTTAAGAATGTATCTGGTAAGATTTCTAAAAGCATAGCCTAGTAGACTCTTTCAGCTGGACAAAAAGACTTCTATGAAGGTAGAGTCCCTCTTAGTGTCTCTCTGGGAAAGAAAGGTGAGTATGATTTTAATCTAATGGTGCAAACCTGATATGCTTTGGATGTTTATCCCCTCCAAATCTCATGGTGAAATGTGATCCCCAGTCTTGGAGGTGGGATCTAGGAAGAGGTGTTTGGGTCACGGGAGCAGATCCTTCATAAATGGCTTGGCGCCCTCCCCACAGTAATGAATTCACATGAGATCTGGTTGTTAAAAGAAGTCTGGGACTTCTTTTCTCTTTCTTCCTCCCTTGCCACGCCTGCTCCCCTTCCCTTCTACCATGCCTAAAAGCTTCCTGAGGCTTCACCAGAAGCCAAGCCGACGCTGGTGCCATGCTTGTACAGTCTGCAGAACTGTGAGTCAGATAAATCTCTTTTCCTTATAAATTACACAACCTTGAGAATTCCTTTATAGCAAAGGCAAAACAGACAAACACAAAACCCCAGTGGGATCCATAGGAAACCCACCAAGTTTTATGATAATTGTATTGGTGGAAGCACTGCCAGTGTGGGCAACCAGCAACAGAGACACCATAAAATGAAAAGCAGTCTTAGGATACCTCATCTTCTACTCACACAGGGCAGAAGCAGGCTAATAAGGCTACTTGATTGCAAATGGGAACCATTTCCTATGGAAAATAAAGAATGACCCAGAAGGGAGAGCCAAGAGCCATGAAGAATTATTTACAATGAGCATTACTGGCCCCTACTCAAGGAACTGGCAACATGTGCCAGGATGGGTTTTGGAATTACTGTAGACCAGGAATTTCAAGGCACTCCTGCTTTCCCCTGTTAAGGCAAGCATACCATTTGCAATTATTCTATTTTTGTCTCAACACAATAGATTGGATGAGTGGAGGGCAGATAGCTTTTCCCTTTAGTCCACAGATCATCAGACTGAAAAGAACTATGTTTGGGGAAATGCACCCAAGCAGCATCATGCACACCTATACTTAATACAGACAATAAAATGTTAGGCTCTAAGGCGTTGCAAAATTGTGATGAGACTTCAGGGATCTTGGGAAGGGGAGAATGTATTTTTGTGTGTGTGAGGTATGTAAACAATCTGTGACCAGATGGTAAACTGAGATGGACTAAAGATGGGTGTAAATTATTTGACAATTCTTCCATCCAGAGGAGGGATCTATTTTCCCTTGCCTTAGATCTGGGATGGACTGTGAATGCTTTGACCATTACAATATGGCAGACATGATGCTATGCCAGTTTCAGACCTACCCTTTATGGGACTGAAAGTATCCATCTGGGATTCTTGGAGCCCTGAACTTCCATGTAGGAAGTCTGATTATCCTGCTGGAAAGACACACAGAGAGGCTCTAAGACTGCATGGAGAAGGTCCAGTCAAGCTCAGTCTTCCAGCTGTCCCTGTCAAAGTGGCAAGCATGTGAGTATAGCTATATTGAATCCCCCAGACCAGAGCAGCCTCCCACTAAATATCACCAAGTGACCCAGTTAACAACCCATAGAGCAAAAAAATCATCATCCAAGCTCTGTCTGAATTCCTGACCCACAAAATAGTGAGGTAAATGAAATGGTTATTGTTTTAAGTCATTAAGTTTTGTGGTGGAACAATAGAGAATGAGAATAATCACTGCTTTCCTTATATAAATTTAAATAATTATGATCATCATGATGATGATACTAATACTACTGAAAGTATCTTATACTTCTAAGTTAATCCTCACCAAATAGATAGATATAGATATAGTTATGGATATAGTGTTTATGCCAAGTGCAGCTATAATTTACTTTATAGCCACTGCAGTTGGAGATGGTGACAGTAAACAGTATTGATTATGGTCTCATATTACCATTGAGGGGGAATATTACTTTTACTTGCCAGAACTCCATGGTCCAAAACCCAGGTCTTTCTTCCAAGCTAGGATAAGACCCATCTTATTGACCAACTTTTGCCCTGTAGTGGGGTGCAGGCCACTTAGTTGTCTTCGCTATCTCTTCTGTTAGACAGTGAACTCCTTGAGGGCAGCTGTGTTTCTGCCTCAGCCTCCCCACTTTGCCCAATGCTAACCCTAAGCAGGGTGCAACTTGCATGCTGGCAAAATGCATGCATGAACTATGGGCGTTTGGAGGACTTCTCTATTTTTCTGCATTTTGGGTCTCCTTCCAATTTCAATGGCACAGAAAAGCAGAATAGCACAATTTAAAAAGTTATTTTTACAAATCTCACGTTGATCACTTTCATGGAGAACAAATCTGGCATTTTATGCTGAGGGTAACAGAGAGAAATGATCAATAATGGCCCACCTTGGGCTTGAGACTTACTTTCACTCAGACCCAATCTCCCCATCTGTACATGGGAGAATAATAACACAGACCTCATGAGATTGTTGTAAAGATGTGAGGATTGGTGTGTGTATGCAAAAACTCTTTATAGAGCAAACACTATGGAAAAGTGAGATTTTAAAAGTGTATTAATATATTTACTAGAGCTACTATTTTGAGATTTCTTGGAGTTTTCCAAAATGATATGTGTATTAGTCCATTCTCACACTGGTATAAAGAACTACTTGAGACTGGGCAATTTATGAAGAAAAGAGGTTTAATTGAATTGACTCACAGTTCCACAGGCTTAACAGGAAGCATATTTGGGAAGCCTTAGGAAACTTACAATCATGCCATAAGATGAAGGGGAAGCAAGCATGTCTTTACGTATTGGAGCATGAGAGAGAAGGTGAAGGGTGGAGTGCCACACACCTTTCAACCATCAGACCTCGTGAGAATTTACTCACAAGAACAACAAGGGGGAATTCCGCCCCCGTGACCCAATCACCTCCCACCAGGCCCCTCCTCTGACACGTGGAGATTACAACTTGACGTGAGATTTGGGTGGGGATGCAGAACCAAACCATACCAATATGTGAATGTCAACAGCTGAGAAAATATTCAGAGTTTTGCTCAGTGTAGAAACAGTCCACGTGTAATACAAGACTTAACTGCAGTAAGCAAACCATTTGAGAGCATGTTCATGGCACCCAAACAAGCTCTTGGCTTTTACTGACAACTCAAGAGCACAGTTTGTTCCCTGGGCATTTTGTTTTGTACTTTTCTTTTTAATTTATGGTTTGTTATTAAACAATTACATTTGGAGATTGTTTAGCAGAATGTGTTTGCATTTCTAATTGAACATTCTAATAATGATGTTTGTATTTTAGTTGGTTTTTAAAGGTTATTATAATTTCTATAAAGTTTCATACAATGTAGCAGCCAGAAAAGCTTTCATGGGAAAAATATAAATGTATTTACTTAGACATTGATGTTTCCTTGCAATGCTATTGGAAACAGCATTTTGCAAAACTGCAGCCAAATTTGCATCTTTGGAGCCGAAGGGAACCATGGTTCTTTCTCAATTGGCAAATCAGGTCAGGGAGTAGAAGCAACCTGGGGGCTGTCTTGAGGATTCTGAGGCTATGTTTGGGCTCAGTGGGAAAGGGCTCAGTGATGGATTGGGAATGTCTGCCACAGTACACCCTCGAGAGGTGTGTGTGTGTGTGTGTGTGTGTGTGTGTGTGTGTGTGTTGAGGGGAGGGTTACCATCATGTCAGCCAATATTGGCCATACCAGATCTGGTACAATATCTGCTCACTTCCTTCTCCCATCCTCCTTTTGACATGTGGAGAAGCACATCGATGAAAAGAGAAAGTAACTTGCTCAGGATCACACTGGTGAAACGAGACAGTGTCAGAACCTAAAGCCAGGAGATCTGTCACTAGGTTGAGTGCTCATGAAACTCCCTTCCATATCTTTTGTATGGCTGAAGGAGGGTCTTGTTCCACGATACCCCTTTTGTATGGTCTCCTGTGTATGTTTGTGGATAAGAAACTGATTTAGTTCATTACCTTCTCACTTTCTGATGATGAACAGGACAAAAACACAACTTGTCAGGAGCTTTGAACAAGAACGTTGGTAACTGATAAGATGATATCTGTGGTGGTCTAGAAGGCAAAAATGCTTAGGGAAAGCAACAACTAAAAATATCCTATTTTCTCTTTATTTTCCGAATTCCTCATTGGTATGACATTTTGCTATAAAAAAATTAGCTTATATTGTTTATAACATAGCTCTAAAGTTCAACAGAAATTGTGTGGTCCAGTTAAGAAATATAGTACCGTGGTTTCAAATCGGATAATCCAGATTTGGGATGATTAGAAATAAAAGGCTTATGTTGAACATAGAAACTTTGAGCTGAGCATTCCCCATCAGCCAAAATCCCCGGAGATTTAACGCATGCCAGACTCAGTTCCATGCATTCTGGGGAACAGAGTGACAGCAAAGAGGTGGTCCCAAACTCAGGGAATATTATTGGATCAGAGAGAAACAGTAATGCATGAATCCTGGAAAGTTGGAAAAGTAAGAACTAAAGAAATGTTCACAGATCTGCTTTTCATAAAACCCAACCAAACCCCAAAAGACTTGCCACGGAGTGCAAAACTGCACCTTATGGCTCATGCGTGTCAGCTACAATTTGGATCTCAAACTTGGGGTATAGGGCTGCTCTCTCTAATAGGTTATCACAGGACAGAGTTTAAAATACCACTTGAGTCATAACCTCATCCACTTAGAGCTCCGGAAAGGGTTCCCACGGCTGATCAGAGACCTGATTTGCAAATTACTATAAATTAATGTAGTTATAGCTGGGACTTGAATATATGCTTGGAAATGCTCACATAGTGTATAACGTATGCCGTGTCTTAAGATGATAATAGTGGTAATTTCTAAGATGACTTTTCCTCTGGCTGGCACCTTTCACCCTGTGATCTTGAAGTCCTTTACAAACACTAATTAATTACATTAATTTTATCATAAAGCTTGCTCATTACTGTACTTTTATTATAAGCTCTTGCCAGCTCAGATTTAATGCAATGCCCTGATTGAAATTCTGCTCTTCGATATCGCTAAGGATCCACTTAGGTATTATAGGTGCCTTTATAGGTTTTTTAATCATACAAATAACAATTAGAATAAAGGCTCTTTCCCTTCCATGTGGGAATGCACAAAGGCACATTTAAGCGGAGCCCAGACCAAACACCCTGACCATACCTAGGACTGCACGGTAGGTGCAGGATCAAGGTTGGTGCTGCGCAGGGGTGGACTGCAGCTGGAATACCGAAGTGAAGGATTGAGAGTACTGTCTGGTACTCTGGGCTAAGAAGGGTTCTGAGCCACATTCAGAACTGGCAAGAGCAAGAGCCCTGGCCATGTAGCCATGGACATGGGTGTGGGAACTGGGGGGTGTGAACTCTGAAGGTTCCCTTGTTGCTGTCCTTAGTAGAGCAGTAAACATTGAGCTAAGATGCAGAAGATCTGGGTTCAGTTTCATTTTTCTTCTTACGAGGTATGTGACGTCACTCAATAACCTTACAGGACCTCTGTTTCTCTTTCTCTAAAATGGGTGTATGAATGCTGGTCTTGCTGTACCTACAGGGCTTTGAGGTGATGTGCTGATAAAATCATGCCTATGCAGAGTATTTCCTCAACTGCAGAGTATTTGAAGAAGCCAGTTAAATAGCAGAAAACATACAGGCAATAGAGTGGAGATGCATGGGTTACAAAGTCAGACCAAGTGTCTCTCTCATTTACATTGTGGCTTTGGGCAAGTCATTCATTCTCCTGAAGCCTCGATCTTTTCTTGTATAAAATAGGGATAATGACATACTTGTATTACAGTCAATGCATCTGACTTGCAAATCTGTTCAGAGATTTAAGTGAAGCAAAAAGACAATAATGTGAATGATCGTGATCACTGTCACATAGTAGGTGCTGAAGAATTAGCTAAAAATTACAAACTTAAGATAGCACAAAAATATGCAAACAAACAACTGTGAACAGAAATGCACCCAGATGATAAACTAAGTTTTTATTCAGGGGTAGCACTATAGTTATTATTGTTATTTTACTTTGACTTTCCAACATTTTCTCTAATGAATATGTATACATTTTAGAAAGAAATAGAAATCAAAAGCACTGTGTTGATTGCTGCACAAATCTACAGATGTGATAAAATTGCATAGAAACACACACACATGCGCACACACACACACACTGGTGAAATCCCAATAAGACCTGCAGATTGTACCAATATCGATTTCCTTGTTTGACACATATGACAATTATGTGGGATGTTACCACCGGCGGAAGCAGGAGATGGGTACACAGGGCTTCTCTGTGTTGTTTTTGCAACTTCCTGTAAGTGTATACTTATAAATAAAAGTTAAAGCACACTTTTTATTTATCGAACTAATCTGAGAGGGATCAAACAGTAGCTGCTCAAATGTTAATTCAATACGTGAATGGATGGAGGGATGCATTCTTGACATTCCTACTTCTTTATTCATAAGTAAATTCCATCGTGCTATAGACATGGTTGATTGACACTACTCTTGTCTAATCATGAGCTTTTGGCTTGGGAACAAGACTCTCTCTGGAAGAATCATGGACACAGTTTTGTAGGTGCCAACTGTATCACCTTTGAGAACAGACATTTTGTCCATGGTGATGCCAAACTATGGTTACAATGGGTGTCACAGAAGCATTCTTATAGGCTTAAAAAATCATTCCCTAAGACAGAGAGTGGTGGCTCACACCTGTATTCTCAGATACTTGGGAGACTGAGATTGGAGGATTGCTTGAGCCTGGGATGGCAAGGTTGCAGCGAGTCATGATCATGCCACTCCACTCCAGCCTGGGCGATACAGTGAGACCTTGCCAAAAAAAAGTCCTTCTCTGATTCTAAGTGTAGAGCCAGAAGGGAGTGGATTGCCATCTGCTAGCACGTTGGATCTCAGTGCAGAATGGGAACAGAAAACCAACCCAGTCATTGCTTTGGATGTAACAGACCGTGAATGTAATAAAAATTGTGTTTGTATGTTTCATTAGCTAAATAAAGCTGACTTTGAGGTTGCTTCAAACCAAAAGTGAACTGAAACCAAGTTGACTGTACTTGTTGCAAAAAAGTAAATGCAACAGTGACTGTCAATTTTGAGTGTCTTCTATAATAATATATGCAGGAGCACTGCATATATAACGTCTTCTAATGTGGCCACGACCCTATGAGACACATACTCTAATCCAATCATGATCCTATGGAATGCATAATCTAATCTGATCATGGTTCTATTGTATATATATTCTAATCTGACTGTGGCCCTATGGTATACACATCCTTAACTCTGTTTCATAGAGAAATAAAATATCACTTAGAAGTTCAGTAACGGGAATTAGGGCAGGACGACTAGTCAAGTAATGCTTGCTGCTCTAACAAATGAACCTCAGAATATCAGTGGTTTAACACAGAAAGAGTTTATTTCTTGTTCACACAACAGTCCAATGTGAATGTCCAAGAGGTGTGTGGCTTCACATTTCCCACAAAAGGCTTCCAACGTAGCTGTGAGGGTTAATATTGAGTTACAACTTGATTGGGTTGAAGGATCCAAAGTATCGATCCTGGGTGTGTCTGTGAGGGTGTTGCCAAAGGAGATTAACATTTGAGTCAGTGGACTGGGAAAGGCAGACCACCCTCAGTTGGGATGGGCACAATCTAATCAGCTGCCAGCACAGCCAGAATAAAAACAGGCAGAGGAACGTGGCAAGACTAGATGGGCCCTAGCTCCAACACTGGGATTACAATTCAGCATGAGATTTGGGTGGGGACACAAATCCAAATCATCTCAAACACTTAGCTGGCCTCAGTGACCTGAAACACAAAGGCCACTTCCACCCCTCTGAGATGCAGGTGAGAGAAAAACACATCCACTTCTGGCTTTTTGTTCCTGGGGTTGAGTGAACGTGGGCAGGGGAGGATCAGGAGGATGTGCTTTAGTCTTTGTTGTCAAGTCTACAATCAGCTAAATACATATGTAAATAAAATGAACATGTCAGGTAGTGTTTTTTGTTTGTTTATTTTCCTAGTAGCTTGCCCTGTTTCATAGGAATAAGCAGAGCTGTTATGGGTGAAGGGACTGAGAGGAAGGGACTGCAAAGAGGGTGGGAAGCACCTGTATAACCCCACACACAGATTTCTTTCTTATCTGACATGTCTTCTTCCATTCATCCCATTAGAAATCTCTGGGGAATTCCTAGGTCCCCAAAGAGCCCAGTGTGGGAAACACTGGCCTCTAAAGTCCCATCCCCACCCATCTCTGTGGTTTATGATCGTAACCATGAATTATTCTTTGCTGAGCAGTCTGAATAAGGTAATGAACACTTCTCAATCTTTATTCTCAAGGACTAACTTAACTTTGGGTTTGTCCAGCCCTACAATTAAGCCTGGAGTGGCCATTAGCCACACATCACTATTTAAATAAAAATTAACTAACATTAAATATAACTAGAAATTCTTTTTCTCAACCCCGCTAGCCACACTGCAAGTGCTCCTAGATGGATATGGCTAGTGGCTCCATCTCAGCAGTGCAGACATAGACCATCACTGAAGAAAGTGCCACTGGGCAGAGCTGGCCAGTCCACTGAAATGGTCCTGCTAGTGTTAGAGGATGGATGTGGTGATCACAGGATGCTCTTGTGTTCCCTTGACAGCTAAGAGTTGATGAGTGATTCCAGAATTATTGTGCATGGAGTTTTGGTTTCATGGAATTTTCCATTAAGTAGGGGCAATTGTGGGTTAGTAAAATGAGAACCTGCCTAGTTATTCTAAAGTCTTGCCTGTTCAAAATTGAGACGCATTCTACAAAGCACTCGACCAGTACTTCTCAAAATTGTCAAAGTCATGAGAAAACAAGGAAAGACTGGAAACTATCACAGACCAGAGGAGAGGAAGAAGACGTGACGAATAAGTGTAATGTGGTACCCTACATGGATCCTGGAACAGAAAAAGGACATTTGGGGAAAAATTGGCCAAGTCCAAGTAAAATGTGAGATTTAGTTAATCGCAGCACAGCAATAGTAGTTTCTACGTTTTGACAAATGTACCATGTAATGCAAGACGTTAACAGTAGGGGAAACTGGGTGAAGAAACTCTCTGTACTATTTTTGTAACTTTCCAATATATCTAAAATTATTCCAAAATAAATCAAGTTTTTTTTTTTAAAATAGTGGATTTTAATTTCTGCCTCTGTCAGTTACCAATGGTGGTGCCCTAAGCAAGTCTCTTTTCACCCTTCTGCTTCTCTTCTTTTCATCAGTAAAATATGAAGAATAGCATCTGCTTCATAACACCGCATGAACTGATAAAAGCACTTTGAAAACTTGGAAGCAACATAGACGTTTGAGTATTGATTTTTTTATTATTATTATCCTTTAAGTTCTAGGGTACAGGTGCACAACATGCAGGTTTGTTACATATGTATATGTGTGCCATGTTGGTGTGTTGTACCCATTAACTCATCATTTACATTAGGTATAACTCCTAATACTCTCCCTTCCCCCTCCCCCCACCCCACAACAGGCCCTAGTGTGTGATGTTCCCATCCTGTGTCCAGGTGTTCTCATTGTTCAATTCCCACCTATGAGTGAGAACATGGGATGTTTGGTTTTCTGTCCTTGCGATAGTTTGCTCAGAAGGATGGTTTCCAGCTTCATCCACGTCCCTACAAAGGACATGAACTCATCCTTTTTTATGGCTGCATAGTATTCCAAGGTGTATATGTGCCACATTTTCTTAATCCAGGCTATCATTGATGGATATTTGGGTTGGTTCCAAGTCTTTGCTATTGTAAATAGTGACACAATAAACATACATGTGCATGTGTCTTTATAGCAGCCTGATTTATAATCCTTTGGGTATATACTCAGTAATGGGATGGCTGGGTCAAATGGTATTTCTAGTTCTATATCCTTGAGGTATCACCACACTGTTTTCCACAATAGTTGAACTAGTTTACAGTCCCACTAACAGTGTAAAAGTGTTCCTATTTCTCCACATCTTCTCCAGCACCTGTTGTTTCCTGACTTTTTAATGATCGCCATTCTGATTGGTGTGAGATGATATCTCGTGGTGGTTTTGATTTGCAAAAAGCAATGGCAACAAAAGCCAAAATTGACAAATGGGATCTAATTAAACTAAAGGGCTTCTGCACAGCGAAATAAACTACCATCAGAGTGAACAGGCAACCTACAGAATGGGAGAAAATTTTTACAACCTACCCATCTGACAAAGGACTAATATCCAGAATCTACAAAGAACTTAAACAAATTTACAAGAAAAAAGTCAAACAACCCCATCAAAAGGTGGGTGAAGGGTATGAGTATTGTTAACATGATAGGTGATGCCACGGTTTTACTCTGATGCTAAAAGTGTGTTGAACTCTGTGAGGTTATATGGCTTGATTCTTGCCCTTGGGGAGCTTCCCACGCATTTAGTAGGGACTTTGAAGCTACAGGAGGCACAGGAGGAAAGCAGTTGAGCTCACTGAGCACCTCCCTTGTGCCACACACTGGGCCAGATCCTCTTCCCTGTGTGATCTCATAAGAACCCTCCAGACTCCATGTGGTAGGTGCTGTTCCTGTTGGCCGGGGAGGCTCTGCAGCTCCAAAAGAGAAGTGGCTCCACCCTCTTTCCTAGTTTGCCCCTTGACACCTCACCCCGCTCCCTTCATGGCCACTCTTATGACCAGCTTCTCATGACGCCTTTGTCTAATTCTGTTCCTGGAGAGTGGGAGGGGACACGTTCTCTTGAGGGAGGAGCATGGAGGTTGGAGCCAGTGTTTGTGTCCAATGTCCTCCATCTGTGAGTTGTGTCATGTGCCCTCGGGCCCAATTTTACTGACCTTCCCATCTCCTATCCTGTCAATGAGGCTGTCATCAGTGTCCCTTTTCTCAGATTACTCCTGGAAAGGGTGTTACTTTCCACAAGAAATGCCCTCAGGCACAGAGAGCCCTCCAGGTGGGAGCTCTTGAGTTCAGGAGGATCATTTTTGCTCACCTTCAAATCCCATTGCCTTCCTACTTCTGTTGATTCAGACATGCCCTGTCCTCCAAAAGGAATTTCTCCAAACTTTATCCTGTGATTGATACCTAAGGAATTTCAAAACTCTTCAACAGCATCCCTGGATCAAATTTCACCCCAGAGAATGTGTGCATGTATGTTACATGTGGCAGTGGCTTATGTGTGTGAGTGTATGTGTGTGTGTATACACATACATGTTATCTTAAAAAAATGTGCCTGAAAGCAGACATCTGTGGAGCAGTAGCTTTGAACGCTGGAGAGAATGTGGGCTCAGGCCTTACTGCCCATGTGCATTGGTCATGGGACCTTGAGCAGGTCCTTGCCCTTCCTCAACTCCCATTTCCTGTTGTATACAATGGTGACTGCTATGTTCTAAGACTGCTGGGCCATTAGGCTGATCTCTTGATAGATTCTGTCTGCAGTGGGGCTTCTGGCACAGCACTGCGGGGGAGATTAATAAGAAGGGATCTCCACCCTCTGATTTCACTCTCAGCCAGGTCCACCCATGGCAGGCCAAGGAAAGACAATGCTGTTTCTTAAAGTGTTGCGTTTCATTTGACTCTCTCCTGAAAAGGCTGCTGGGGTGAATGTCTGGGTAAAAGTGGTGCCAAGGGAAGGTCCAGTCTTCACTGGATGGGCTGCAAAGAGCCCTGGACAGGAGGGGAACCCAGCTGTGTTCTCGAGCCATATCAGGGTTCCTAATCTCTTGGTTACACTGCCTCTCTGAAAGTGAAGACAAAGGAGGCTGAGAAAAGATTAGAGGCAGATTGCAAAGTCGTCTAGACCATATTAGGATCTTTCTTCTGGTGCCAATGAGAAAGATCCCAACATTTCTTGTGACCCAGAAGTGATCTTCATAGAACTGTTTTTGGAAAAGTTTAACTGACTGCAATGAGGAAGATAGATTGGTGGCTGCTCAAATATAAGCTTATAATAATAATAATAAATTCTTGGTTTTGTTTAATAACTACAATTGTGCCTGAAGCCACCTCCCTATGAAACAGCAAATGTAAAAGAGCTTTGTAAAAGTGAAGAAGGTTATACGGATGCAAGGTTATTATTAATATGGTATTAGGTTATTGCTTTATTTGGGGACAATTTCCTTGTTCTTGGAAGACTTTGAATAGAGAAAGGGTTTCTCCATTGTTTAGCATTTGCTATTAGGGATGAAATTAAACTGGTTTAAATTTAAGCTCTTGTTCCCATTTTAATGTCTTATGTAATACCGGGATTTTTTTGTTTACAATTTATTCCTGTTTCTGCAGGTGCTCCATGGGGTAGGATCCTGCACCTGAGAACGATAGCATTAATTTTGACAAAAAGGGTTTAAAAATATAAATGTCAGCGTCTCCGGCGTAGTGAAGGTGGCAATGGATGACAGAAGGGCATTCTAGGATGGTGCTCCAAAATAGAATTCCAGATGCCTCCTGAATGTTCCCAGAGTACAGGCAGTCGGGCTGGCCTCATTTGCTCAGCCAAAGTATTCTGTTATTTAGAAACTTCCTGTGAGGCTGGATGGTGTGGTATAGGGTCAAGCAGACTGATAATTACCTTTGCTGCCTTCTAATTGAGTGGCCCTGGACAAGCCTCCTAACTTCCCTGAGTCTCAGTTTCCCCAGCTACAAAATTGAAAGATGGGAATAAGTTAAATTCGTTAATAGTTTCAAAAACTAAAAATAAAAGACAAGCTCCACGAGGGCAGGGACTGCCTTATTTTTGTTCTCTTTTCATCCCTATGCCCATTCTGTAAAGAGTTCACAGCCCTGGGGATCACCTGCACATCACACTGATGCTGGTTTCCAGGGAAAACTTCCCAGCCCATGGGATACTGACAGGGGATACTGACACAGAAGCTTCTTGGCTGGCTCCACTTGATCTAGGTAAAGACTCAAAATCATGACCCCTATTATGTCTCCCCAACACACATGGACCTAGCTCTCTGCCTGTCAGCCCTGCTGTCTTCATCTTGCTTCCAGCAGCCCTCCCTGGACTCCTGTGCCACCCCGGGAGCTACCATCCCTATGTGCATGTAGAAGACAAGGAAGTCTTCACCCACCAAGCCTGAAAGTCGTACCCGTTGCTTCACTTGCATGCTGGTTGGAATTTATGCAGGTGGACATCACTACCTACAACAGTAGTTGACAAATGTCATTTCACTCGATGGCTAGGAAGAAGAGGAGACGGGTTTTGGCAAACAACTAGCACTCTGTTTTTATGCGGCTGATAAAGACATATCAGACTGGGAAGAAAGAAAGGCTTAATGAACTTACAGACCCACCTGACTGGGGGTGCCTCACAATCATGGTGGAAGGTGAAAGGCACATCTCACATGGCAGCAGATAAGAGTGCTTGTGCAGGGAAATTCCTCCTTATATAATCATCTGATCTTGTGAGACTTATTCTCTTTTTCTTTTCTTTTTTTTTTTTTTTTTTTTGAGATGGTGTCTTGCTCTGTCTCCAGGCTGGAGTGCTATGACACAATTTCGGCCCACTGCAACCTCCGCCTCCCAGGTTCAAGCAACTCTTCTGCTTCAGCCTCCTGAGTAACTGGGACTACAGGTGTGCACCACCACTCCCAGCTAATTTTTGTATTTTTAGTAGAGACAGGGTTTCACCATGTTAGCCAGGGTGGTCTTCATCTCTTGACCTTGTGATCTGCCCACCTCGGCCTCCCACAATACTGGGATTAGCCAGTTGGCATGAGCCACCGCACCTGGCCATAGACTTATTCTCTGTCACAAGAACAATATAGGAAAGACCTGACCCCATGATTCAATTACCTCCCACTGCGTCCCTCCCACAACACATGGGAATTCAAGATGAGATTCGGGTGGGGACACAGCCAAACCATATCCCACTCTCACCACAGATTGACACCATCATCTTTAAAAAATTTTCTCTCTGGTAGATGTCATTTTTTATCTCTTATTGAAATGTCAACTTACAGTTCCCTTATTACCACAGAGATTCGTAATTTGAACATTATTTACCATTCATGTGTCTTCTCGTGGGATTTGCCTGTTTATGACAGCTGTCCCTTTAAAAAAAGTTAGCTTAATTGCTTTTCCATGTTAATTTGAAGATTTGTTTTCTTTTGTTTTGGCATTACAGATATTGATACTTGTTTGGTTATGTGTTTTCAAGGATCTTCTGAATTGTGCTTTATCTTTTGTGCTTTGCCCAGGATGCCTTTCTCTTCAATAGAGAGCCCCTCCACCACCTCAATCCATGCTGTGCACTCCGGCCCTGCAGGGCATCCTTGGCCTTTGCAACCTGGTGTGCCCCTTTCTGCCACCAGCTTTCACACACATGGCTCCTTCTGCCCAGAATGCCTTCCTTCTTCCTCACTTGGCCCAGTTGAACCTTACCTATTTACCAGATCTCAGCTTAAACGTTGTTTCCAGAGGGAAGCCCTCCATGCCTCCCTATTCCCCACCCAAATCTAGGTCAGGTTCCTTAGTTACCTGCTCTCTTGGAACCATGATTTCAGAGCCGTGTCTCAGTTAATAATTGTAGATTTGACTGTGTTTCTGTTGTTTAGAATGGTGTCTGCAATTAGTAAGAGTAAATATTTCTTAGGTGAATAAATACAGATTGAGTATCACTTATCCAAAATGCTTGGAATCAGAAGTTTTTCAAATTTCAGATTTTTTCAGATTTTGGATGCATTATATTTACTAGTGGAACATCCCAAATCCCAAAATCTGAAATCTGAAATGTTCCAGTGAGCATTTCTGTTGAACATCATGTCAGTGCTCAAAAAGCTTGATTTTGGAGTATTTTGGATTCTGGATTTTTAGATTTGGAATGCTCAACCTGCATATGTCTCTTAGCACCTCAAGAACACAGACATAGCGTATGTTTAGTAATCTTTATCACCATCACACAACACGGTGCTGGTGCCTTGTCCTCATAGAGACTCAATGAGTATCTAATGAACAAACAAATCTCATTTTTAGTGTATCTGATATACTCGGGCACTCCAGAATATTTTTAAATGAATGAATGTATGACTATATAATATCCTACAAAGCTCAGATTGTAGTAGGAGCACAATATATATAAGTGTCCCCCCAGTTTTTCTTAAGTGAGTATGGCCTCTCCTGACTCACTGTTACATTAGAACATATTGTAACAGCAAATAACACTTTTTCAGTGTGTATATGTCTTAGGTACCAGGCCATATTAATCAGGATAATGCATGATAGATGCTATAACAGACAAGCCCAAATTGTGGCTTAATTCAATAAAAATGGTTTAGTATGTGCATACACACACAATTTCCCATTCATTTCACAGTTCTACGTAGGCCAGGTGGCTTTCTTGGTTGTCTTCCTAACTGGTGACTTAGGGGTCTGGATCTTCTCCAGTGCACGGCCCTGATATATAGAAGGAAGAGAGAAAGTAAGCTAAAGCTCCAGTGGGAGATTCTAAATCCCAGACATAGCCTTGCATACATGTCCTGGGGCAACTGTCTATTAGCTGGAACTAGTCACATGACCACAATATAAGTGCAAGGGAAGCTGGGAATTGTAGTCTTCTTGTACCAGAAAACAGAGAAAGGATTGGGCAGTGTCCAGCCAGACTGTGCCAACAAACTAAAATCTGTTTAGAAAAAGCAGAACCTTTTCCTCTGCAACTCCCTTTCCCCCTGAGTAGCATGACCCCGTGAAGAAATTGAGGGCTTTGGGATCAGAGAGAAAGGAGTTTGAATTTTACTTCCCCGCTCCCTACTGCAGATGATTTTATGAACTTGGTAAGTCTTTTGATCCTTACAAGCACTACCCAGGTCAGGCTAAATAGGACTCAGATTTGGGTCTTGGTTATACCCATCCAAGGGGATCTTAGTTTGAGCTAGGTGGCTTATAAAATACAATAATTTATTTCTCACAGTTCTGGAGGCAGGAAAGTCCAAGATTCAGGCATTGGCAGATTTAGTGTCTGGTGTGGGCCTGCTTTCCTGGTTCTTAGGAGGTGACTTCTTGCTGTGTTCTTACAGGGTGGAGGGATCAAGGGTCTCTCTGGGTCTCCTTTTAGAAGGGCACTAATACCCTCCATAGGGGCAGAGCCCTGATGACCTATTCACCTCCCAACAATGCCACCTCCCAATATCATCAACTTGGAGACCATTTCAACATATGAGTTCTGGAGGGACACAAATATTCACATGGGTGCAAGTGCCTTTTCCTGGTCTCAGCTAGGCCGGCTGCGCAGGGCTTAATGGGAACGCTGGCCTACACAACATGCTCCCATTGTGCCATTTTAAACCGGCTGTGTTGAGAGGAGCTCATCCGACAATGCACATGAATTATCTTTGCTTCTTTTCTGCTACCATAAAATGCCTGGAAACCAGAACTTCCCCAAATTCCAGCTTGATGACAGGCCCCATTCTTTTTCTGTTTGTTGACATTGTATGGCTTGTTTTCTACCAGTGCAGCCATTGTGGCTGGCTCCCCTGGGGTCGGACATTTTATTTTCCTTTGGCAAAGCTTCCTCCATTCTTTTCCCCACTGTAAGAGCCTGGCAAAAAACAGGCTTCAGTAAAATGGCCATCAGATCACTGTGTGCCTTGGCCCTGCTTGGCTATCTGTCTCTGGGGCACCTGTCAATTCAATTAAACAAGGTCAAAGCTGTGTTGGCTAAATGTATTATCACCACTTTAAAAATTTTTCACCTTATTGTAAGAAGTGGTAAGGGCATGAATTATAATTTGATTTCAAATCTCAATAACATACAAATACATAAAAATATAAACACATCACCCTTCCACCCATACATACACACACAAAGAAAATAAACTGGAAGAAAACATGCCAAAAAATTTATAGCTGTTATCTCTCAGTAGTGGGGGTTTTGATTATTTTATTTGCTTATCTATATTTTTCTATACTTTGCACATTTTCCAAAGTGGGCTATTATTATTTAAAGTCTCAGCAGAAAATACATGTCATTCTCAAAGATTAACTGAAGAGCGTTTAGTGAAGCAGCTATTGATAGGGCTCAGGGTTAAGGCTGCTGTATTCGTCCTGAGAGGTGAAATCATATGACAGAAACAGTAACAACAAAACACCCAAATCTGGGGCCGGGTGTGGTGGCTTATGCCTGTAATCCCAGCACTTTGGGAGCCTGAGGAGGGCAGATCACTTGAGGTTAGGAGTTCAAAACCAGCCTGGCCAACATGGTGAGACCTCCGTCTCCACTAAAAATACAAAAATTAGCAGGGCATGGTGGCACATGCCTGTAATCCCAGCTACTCAGGAGGCTGAGGCAGAAGAAATGCTTCAATCCTGGAGGTGGAGGTTGCAGTGAGCCGAGATCGTGCCACTGCACTCCAGCCTGGGCAACAGAGTGAGACTCCCTCTCAAAAAAACAAAAACAAAACAAAACAAAAAACACCCAAATCTCAGCTGAGTTCTTGCTCATGATATACATGTTTAGTAAATAGTCTATGTTCTTCTTCACATTCTTTTTTTTTTTGCCTTCTCTCTGTGGTATTGACTAATGGAACACCCTCTCTCTGGAATGCTGCTGGTTGTTGTGAAAAAAAGAGAAAGAGAGCTCTGGTAGGAGCACAATATATATGCATTCCCGCATTGGCAAAGATGCTCCAAGCATATTCATATGGTCCTGCCAGATGATGAAGAAATCAGAAAGCATGCTCCTTCCTAGTATCAAGCAGAAAGAACCCGAACGCTGGGCAAAACAGCCCGAATAACCAGCAAGAAAATAGCAAGAGACAATGACACATTTTGTGACTAGCAATAGTGGGAAGCTGTTGGTACCTTTGAGTCTGAACATGTTCCTGGACCCTAGCAGGGAGTGATCTCCATAGCATGTGGTAGTGAAGCACAGTGACTGCCAAGCCAAGGCTGTCAGGGAAGAGGGGAGTCACCTATTTCTCTTTCTCTCTGCAATCTGATCTTCTGATGATGCGTCCCTTTAGGAGAACCCGATCGGAATCCAGGGGACATGGAAACCTAGGTAACATAATCAATATGATCAGCCTTCTTGGACACCTGACAGGGCAGAAAAAGTAGAGTGGATCTGGAGGGACAAAAGATAAACAGTACAAGCTGTTATTAGTTGTAATCAGAAAATGAGGTGTTATTTATATAAAAATAAAACTCAGCAGACTAGAAACCAAGCAGCATCAGTGAACTCATTTGTACAGCCACGATTCTGAGCTAACCCTATGCTCAGCTTCAGGAATGTGGAGATGTTATCAGGCATGGCCTGGGCTTTTGAGGAGTCACAGGCACCCTGAAGAAGAGAGACATGTAACCAACAACTAAAACACAGGTAGTGGGTTCTATCTTAGAAATGTGGACAGGGGCCAGCCACGGTGGCTCACATTTGTAATCCCAACATTCTGGAAGGCTAAGGCAGGCAGATCACTTGAGGTCAGGAGTTCAAGATCAGCCTGGCCAACATGGTGAAATCCTGTCCACACTAACAATACAAAAATGAGCCGAGTGTGGTGGTGTGTGCCTGTAATAGCAGCTTCTCAGGAGGCTGAGGCAAGAGAATCGCTTGAACCTGGGAGGTGAAGGTCTCAGCTGAGATTGTACCACTGCACTCCAGCCTGGGTGACAGAGTGAGACTCTGTCTCAAAAAATTAGAAAATTAAAAATTAAAAAAAGTTAGGAAATGTGGACTGGGTCCTTTGAGAGTCCTTTGTAGTGATATGTCTGTTCATGTCAAGGTGTATCAGGGTAAACCCACTTCCTTTTCTGACATTCGGATTTCCTGTCTGCAGAGAAAGCCTCATTACTTCCAGGCTCAAAGCCATGACCCACCCAAAAACACCCCATTCCTTGTCCTAAGAAGGCAAAGTACTGCATGCATCTCTAGATTTGAATATTTACTGAGATTAATCTGAGATTGTGCATTCCCTTGATCCTGATTCATTTCAGCTCATCCTGATTTGGAGAGGGTTTGGAGGTCATGGCGCTGTGCTTATTTGCTTATCTGTCCACATAGGCATGTGTGTGTAAATGCACACATACAAACCCATACACAGTTCCTCTTTACTGCTGCTCCTCCTCCACTTAGCAAACATGAAACACATCTTTCTGGCACATTATAGAAAAGGCTGGGAGGGGCTGGTTTTACTACATTAACTGAAGATGTGCTTGTGATGAATTATGAATGACCTAACATGTCTTAAATCATAAAGAAATCCAATTTAAGTTTCTACACACAGTTCAAAGTCTGCATTTAATCTATACTTTGCTCAAATCTATTGTGCATCTCAGTAGGTTTTGCACAGAGAAATGAGAAGCAAAATGTTGGGGTTTTGCATCAAGCAGATATTGACTAATACTTTTTGTTGCTTTTCATAGAGAAATACCTCTTTTTCATTTTCCTCTTTCTATCTCTGTGTGTATGTTTAAATAGCACATCAGCCCAAGAGAAGAAACCAACTGCTATCTTTCATTCATTTCCACTGATGGTATGGATCTAGAAGACTCCTAGGAGGGAACAAAGAATTCAGTGCCTTTCTATTGGCATATGTTCATTTCAGCAGAAACCCTTCTGTTTTAACTGTGTCTATTAAAATTTCTTTTTTTGTGAGGGATTGGAGTGGGGAACAGTTTCCAGCACTTAGAATTTAGTAAAGAAAAGAGCAGTCATTCATAAATTCCATGTATGAAGTGTTTGGCTTTTTTAGTAGTTAAATTCTTATGTTGAGATAATTGCAGATTCACAAATATAGATGCGAATACACATACACACACGGAGTCTCTCTGTATTATATATGATACAATATATAAGTACAATATATAACATATACATATATATAATATATATTACACACATAGCATATTATATATAATTATATGTCACATATATAGCACATTACGTACAATTATATATCATATATAAATATATATCATGGCCAGGCATGATGGCTCACGCCTGTAATCCCAGCACTTTGGGAGGCCAAGGCGGGTGGATCACCTGAGGTCAGGAGCTCAAGACCAGCCCGACCAACATGATGAAACTCCGTTTCTACTGAAAATACAAAAAATTAGCCGGGCATAGTGGCAGGCACCTGTAATCTCAGCTACTCGGGAGACTGAGGCAGGAGAATTGCTTGAACCCGGGAGGCGGCGGTTACAATGATCTGAGATCATGCCATTGCACTCCAGACTGGGCAACAAGAGTGAAACTCTGTCTCAAAAATAAATAAATAAATAAAAATAAATATATATTATGTATGTTATATATATTTATGTAGTATATAAATTATGTAATATAAACTATATATTATATATAACATATATTATGTATGTATTATATACAGAAACTCAACGTATCCTTTAGCCAGTTTCCTGACACGGCTAGGCAAAGAGTTCTTGGATTTAATTAAAAAATATAATATATAAAAGGAAAAATTGATAAATTATTACTCTTCAAAATTATAAAATTTTGTTTCATGAAAGACTCCATTAAGAGGATGAAAAGAAGAGCTATAGACTGGGGAAAAATATTTGCAAACCACATATCTAATTACATAGAGAAGCTTCATGTACACTTTAGCCAGTTTCCTGACATGGTAACATCTTGCAAACTACAGTACAATGTTACCAACTGGGTTTTTGGCTTTCATATGACCTACAGGTCGTATTCAGAGTTCCCATTTCATTTGTACTCATTTTTGTGTACATACGTGTATGCTTTGTTTTATTTTGGCAACACGTGTGGGTGTGTGTATCTACCACTACAGTCAAGACCTAGAACAATCCATCATCACAACAATTCTGTATTGCCATTTTGTAGCTACATCCACTCCCACGACCCCCTGCCATTTCTGCTGTCCCTAACACTTGGTAACTGCTAATCCCTTCCCCATTTCTACAATTTGTTTATTTCAAGAACATTGTGTAAATGAATTTCTACTGTATGTAACCTTTGAAAATGGGCTTTTTTCACTTAGCGTAATTCCTTGGAGAGTCATCCAAGCTGTTGCATGTATCAATAGTTTGCTCCATTTTATTGTTTAATAGTATTCCATGATGATATTGCTGTATCACAGTTTATTTAAACATTCACTTATTGAAGGGCAATGGGGTGCCTTTTTGGCTATTAGGAATAAAATTGCTGTAAATATGTTTGTGTCCATTTTTGTGTCAACATATGTTTTCGACTGGGTGCGGTGGCTCACGCCTGTAATCCCAGCACTTTGGGAGGCCAAGGTGGGTAGATCACGAGGTCAGGAGATCAAGACCATTCTGGCTAACACAGTGAAGCCCTGTCTCTACTAAAAATACAAAAATTAAATTAGCCAGGCATGGTGGCGGGCGCCTGTAGTCCCAGCTACTTGGGAGGCTGAGACAGGGGAATGGCGTGAACCTGGGAGGTGGAGCTTGCAGTGAGCCAAGATCACGCCACTACACTCCACCCTGGGCAACAGAGGGAGACTCTGTCTCAAAAAAAAAAAAAAAAAAAAAAAAAAAGGTGTTTTCACTTTTGTGAGATAAATGCCCAAGAGTATAATTGTACAGTAATTGCATATTTGGTTTTATAAGAACCTGCCAAACTATTGTCCAGAATGTGTGGTCCATTTTACATTCTCATCAGCAATTCCTGAATGATTCTGTTTCTCTACACTCTTGCCAGCATTTGATGTTGTCACTGTTTTTTATTTTAGTCATTCTTGTAGGTGTGTAGTGATAGCTCACTGTGGCTTTGATTTGCATTTCCCTAATGACTAATGACGTTGGACATCTTTTGATGTTCAATATAAAACATACTCTTGGGTGATATGTCTGTTCATGTCTTTTATCTGTTTTCTGGCTGGATTTTTTTTTTCTTTTTTACTGTTGAATTTTGAAAATTAAAAATTAAAAATTTCTAGGTATGTCTAGTTTTTTATTGGATATGTGGTTTGCAAATATTTTCTCCCAGTCTATAGCTTTTCTTTTCATCCTCTTAATTGGGTCTTTCATGAAGCAAAAGTTTATAATTTTGATGAATATAATTTAACGATTTTTCCTATTATATATTACACTTTTGCATTAAATCTAAGAACTCTTTGCCTAGTCCTGGGTCCTGAAGATATTCTCTTTCTTTTTTTTTTTTTCCCTAAAAGCTTTACAGTTTCTCATGTTTACATTTATGTCCATAACACATTTTGAGTTGATCTTTGTATAAACTGCGAAGTTTTCTTCTGTCTCTGGCCATCCAATTGCTGCAGCACTGTCTATCAAGAATCCCCCCTCCACTGAATTGCGTTTGCACCTTTGACAAAAACCACTGGGCATATTTGTATGGGCTGATTTCTGGGTCTCTAGTCGGTTCCATTGGTCAGTGTAGTCGTTCCTCAGACTATATCACACTGTCTGGATCACTCCAGCTACATGGTTAGGTTTAATATGGAGTGGAGTGATTCCTTCCTCTTCGTTCTTTTTCAAGGTTGTTTTAGGTATTCTTGGGCCTGTGAGTTTCTACATAAATTGGGAATTAGCTTGTCTATGTCTAAAAAAATCTATATGAGGTGTTTTTATGTGAGAAATGAGAAGCTCACACAACCATGAGGAGGACTGGGGGCGTGAGGGCAGCAGTGCCATCTTGGACGTCTCACAGAACTGCTGAAGATAAGGCTTATGCAGGACTTGTCCAGAGACTGTTAAAAACCTCAAGAGTCTCAGCAAAGCTCCTACTAATGTCCTCAGTTAGCTGCATTGAAGTAAGTGACTTCTGAAGAAATCAACCTGGACCTACCTTGACCTCCAGGCCACCTCTGTTTCTGCAACTGCTCCTAGGGAGCAATGGCCTTTTGCTCTCCTGCCTTCTTAGGGGCTCATTTGGACCCGGGACCAGGACAGAAGGTTGTTCTCCCGGAGGTTCAGAGGAGACCCTGGAAGAGGTGGGAGGGGGTCCAGGGTTGACACCTCATGGTTTTACAGTTAGGGCTTGAGATCTTGTGAATGAATTGCAAGGTCTCTGCATGGTGGATAAAAATAATTCTTCCTTTAAGAGTTAATCTCACAGAGCACAGTTTGCCGTGGGATAGAGGTATCTGGGAGTTAATTCCTAAATTCCAAGGAGTAGGCTCTCCACGTATGGATTCAATCAGTGTCTCAGCGGAAAGGTGTATCCATCAGCTAAGGAAGTGGCACAGTTCCCAGTGTAGCTGTCCAGACAGGTGGGTGAGCTGGTCATTGCCGTGATGTCAGAAATGCTGTGAGAAAGGAGGCTAGGCATGCAGGGCATGTGTGTAGGGAGGAAGTGGGCCGGAGGATGCATCTAGCCCTGTCATTGTGCACTGGGGAGATGTTGCAGGAGAAGAAAGTTCTCTCCTGGGATCCCAAGGTGCACTGGAGTAAGCAGGTGAACAGGGCATGTAGAACCAAGTATAGAAGGGAGCATCCTCCATTCTCTCTGAGTGAGAGATTTTCCTGGAACGAAGGGGAAAGGCTGGGATATGGGTACACTAATAGGCCAGAGTGCAGATGCCAACACTCTTGTATCAGCTCCTACAGTGACATGAGGAGCTGTGTGACAATCCCAGACTTCCAAGAAAAAGCAAGAGTAAGTTGATTATTTCGGTTCCTTTTTGTACCTGAGTTCTATGAACCAAGCACTATGTGTTTTCAAAACAGCCAGTAGCTTATGTAATATAGCACTTCTCCCTCCCAACCCCCAGAACCCACCAGCACCCTTTACAGTTTGAGTGAAGACTGAGGAATCTCCTTTGCCAAAAAAATAATATTGCAGATTGCACTTGTTTTATCCAAATGAAATATTTCTTTATCATGTACAGCTCTCACATGAATGACACGTCAGTTCCAATTTGTGACAGAGAGCTAAGTTAATCTGGCTCCAACCCTTGCAAGGCCACTCAGAACACATTCCGGAAAATAATAATGCAATTGTTCAAGTGTCACTGCAGCAGGGCTGGGAGGTAGGCTGTCTGTGACTTTTGCCCCCATGTGGCAAAACTGTCCAAGGTCTGTGTTACGCAAAATGTGCTGGGCAGTGCGACAGCTTTGTGTGGTGGTTATAATTTTTTTCTGGAGGTAGATGTGTCCTTCAAGAACCATTCAGGTTGGGGGCCTTCAGCTCCATGGTCTCAAGATGTTCCTCAGTGGTCAACCCAAGATCATGGCCTCAGGTGGTTCTTCATGGTCTCAGGATGTTTCCTAGTAGTCCAGCCAAGGTTATGGTCTCAGACCATTCTTTGTGGTCTCAGGGTGTTCCTCAGTGGTCAAGCCAAGGTCATGGTTTCAGGTTCCTCCTCATAGTCTCAGAGTGTTCCACGGTGGTCAAGCCAAGATCACAAAACCAAAGTAAGGGAGAAATAAAAATCCTGAAATGTGAAAAAGTTAGAGACAGTCATGGACTCTTCTCCAGGGCTTCCCACTCCTTCTGAGATGGTCACTGTGACCCATCACTGCCCTAAGATGACCCTGCCACTGTTCATCCATTCATTTAGTTAAGGAGTATTTACCTGCTCCTACTTTGGGAGTTGGACTATTCTTGACTCCTCTGTGCATACCCTACATTTATTTTAGACTCCACATCAACCCACACTGACTCACATTGACGCTTCTCATTCTCCTGCATCCCTACTGCCTTGATTTAAGTCCTCATCTCTTACCTGACCTATTTTCAGAGCCTTCTGACAAGTCTTCTTGCCTTGACTCTCACTCCCAGGCACCTGCTAGGCATGCCCAAAACATTTTTTGAACGCATGCATGGGTCAGCCTTCAGGCTAGGACCTATAGCTCTATGTTCTTGTGGAAGATACAGACCTGCAAGATGTAAATGCACAAATAAATTAATTTCAAATTACAAAGTAAACAAACGCTGGGCTGAGATGGAAAGGGAGCAGCTATAGTAGCTAGGGGTCAGGGGACCTCTCCAAGAAGGTGATATTTAAATGGAGATGAGAATGTAGAGAAAGGAGGGTGAAACTTGAACCAGCAACATACAGACTAGGAGCTTCAAGTGGCGGATTGGCTATTGAAAAGACTCCTTCCGGTGACCTGAATGACAAATCACTAACGAACATTAGTATTGCACTCTGTAACATGCCACAGCTCCTTTCCCCATGACCCCTCTCCCAGAGAAGTTTTGATGTATTTTGGGTCATTGTTGAGAACATTTGTCATTTTGGGTGCTCAGGGTAGAAACATTGTTTTGGTTTAGGGGAATCACAAGGAAGGAGGGGAGTCAGAGCCGTGTCTCCCTTTTTACAGCTAGAGTGGAAAATATATCCCTTTTCCTTTCGCTTGGCTCATGGGAGCTAAGCAGATATTCATGCTCAAAGGTAAGGTGAGCTCATTTATCCTTAGCAATTGATGTGATTTAGCTTTGTTCCCACCCAAATCTCATCTTGAATTCCCACAAGTTGTGGGAAGGACCTGGTAGGAAGTAATTGAATCATGGGGGCCGGTCTTTCCCATGCTGTTTGCATGACAGTGAATAAGTCACATAAGATCTGATGGCTTTATAAGTCAGAGATTCCCTGCACAAGCTCTCTCTTTGCCTGCTGCCATCCATGTAAGACGTGACTTGCTCCTCTTTGCCTTCCACCATGATTGTGAGGCCTTCCCAGCCATGAGGAATTGTAAGTCTATTTAAAGCTATTTTTCTTCCCAGTCTCAAGTATGTCTTTATCAGCAGTGTGAAAATGAGCTAATACAGCAACTGTGAGCCCAGTGGCATAGAAGTGAGGGTGCAGTGGCTCAGGTATTCCAAGAAGACAATTATGGTGAAAGGTCATTGGCTATGTCCTCCTTCTGAAGCTCTTGCCTGAGCCTGGGTTTTCTGGCTTCTTATTAATTCCATGAGCCTCTCTCTCCTCTTCTAATAAGTTCTTAACTTGCTCAAGTTTGAGCAAGTTTGAGAAAACATTAAGAGGTGATGTTAATGATAATTAACAACTATAAACTCTGACCAGTTGAGTGGCTTGGGGATGGGGAATTGAGAAAGGGCTACGCATTCAGATCTGGAAGGGTATCTGCAGTGTGTCAGGGAAAGGAACAGGAATATGGAAGTGGCAGAAAGTCAGAGCTTTAAAATGTAATCCCTCTAGGAATTTACAGAAATTCTTGAGAAGGAAGACATCAAGGACTCAGAACAGGGTGCATAGATATTGCCTAGACTGCAAGAAAGTTGATTTATCCTAGATGACATCTGGATGCCAAATAAATGTTTAAGAGTGGAGGAATAAATTAATGGAGGAATGAATGAATGAGCCTATGAATTATACAGCCCACACAATCTTGACAGTCAGTGACAGAGATTAATTTCAAATCACAAAGAAAACAAATGTGCTGAGATGAAAAGGGAGGAACTATATTAGCTAGGGGTCAGGGGACCTCTCCAAGGAGGTGATATTTAAATGAAGATGAGAGTATAGAAAAGAGAGGGTGAAACTAGAGCCAGCAACTAATCAAACCTCATTGAAAACAGTTGTTTTGGTGGAATGAGTCAGTGGACGAAAGACGAGGGAGCAGAATGTGGAAAGAGAAGGGTCAAGAATGAAAGAACTGTGTAATTTGATGTCCATCTCTCCCCTCAGAAGTGGTCCAGAGAGGTGATGCAGCTGCTGGGTTGTTGGTCACCAGGCCTGTTGGACACCTGTGTGGAGGATCTGGGAGAAGTATTTTGCTCCAAACTTGCTCCTTTCCTGCCAGGTAAGTTATGCAAACCAGAATCTCCAAATGACCCTGTCTCTCTTGCCCCTCAAAGTTGGACTACCATATCCTTTCTTGGGTTTTCAATTCGGTTTAACAAATGCAGTAACATGCAGAAATTATGAGTGTAAACGATGAAGAATTTCTGCTCTTGTACACACTGCGTAAACACCACTCAGATCAAAATATCAAATGTTTCTATGTTTCTAGAAAGTTCCCTGCTCCCCTTCTTGATTACCTCAGCCTTCAGTTTACTGATTCTAATTTTTGTCAACATTGATTAGGTTTGTAGCATCACCTCTTAATGTTTTCATGGCCCTAGAAAGTTTCTTGCTCCCCTTCCTGATTACCTCAGCCCTCAGTTTACTGATTCTAATTTTTCTCACCATTAATTAGTTTTGCACCATCACCTCTTAACGTTTTCTCAAAATATTGAATCTCTCCATTTTTATCACCAACTCCCTAGGCCAAGCAACTATTTCTCACCCTGGGCCATTGCATTGCCTCCCAGATGCTCCCTTGCCTCCTCTACTCATTTCGATTGCTGTGTTGCAGCAGGAGTCACTTTATCTGCTAAAAACTCTTCATCAGCTCTCCAGAAAAGCCTTCCATATCCTACAAGTTGCCCATCCACCCACATCGACCAACCTCCTCTTGAGCCTTTCTCATTTTGCTTCCTGAATCTTACCCACCTATGTTAACCTTGAACTCTTCCTCCAGAGCACCCACACTAATTTATGCTCACACCTGCCTAAACTCTGAGCTCCACTGCCATTTCCTCAGGAAAAGTGACCTATACCTCCTTAATGTGTCAAATTCCCACATCACCATTGCATAACTTCTGCTCCCTTCCTTCGTAGCCCTTTTTCCAGTGGTGATTTTATAATTATTTGTGTGATGATTTCATTTATTTATTGTCCATCTTCCCCATTGGAATGTAAAGTGAGGGCCTGGGTCCAGTTCCACTCCTCACTGTATCAGTTCTCCATGCACTCTACCATATTTGGTTCAAAGAGTGTGCTGAGTAAACACAGTTGAATGAATGAAGGAAGGGAGGAATGAATGACTGAACATGGTTAGATTCTGACCTTTATCAGTGGCATAGCAATACTGCCAACTGTCAACCTATGGTGCGTGGACCACTTCCCAGGTACCCAATCTCCTTCCATTTCCTTCTGCACACACTTACTGAATGCTTCTCTGAGCCAGGTTCTCTGTTAAGACAAGGAGATGTGGCGCCTGCCTTTAGGAAACTCAGTATGAGAAAGCCAACAGTGACAACACTATATGGCAGGAGTTATCATACAGGTCTGAGAGCCCACCACAGAAGCACAGAGGAGGAAACCCTCAATCTGTGGGGAGGGCCAGGAGAGGAGCTCTAAGAATGAGCAGGAATTCACCTGATAAGAATACTGGAAGTGGTGCTTAAGTGGCGGGAACACCATGGGCAAATGCGTGGAGGGTGGAAATGCATGCTGAGTTTCAGCTCCAGCAAATGGTTTGGCTACATCTCAGCTTGGGTTAAGGACAAGATAATAAGAGTGTCATATACAGAACAGGTGCTTGGAAAATCTTGATAGAACTCCATTAAAAGATACTCCAGCCTTCTCTACTTGACATTACTATTCAGCTTGTGGTTTATTTAACATTTGCTTTTTGTGAACTTTGGTTAGTTTTGATACTGCTGGAATTGGCGGTGAAAGGTGTTATAATACTTTCCACCTCAAAGACCGGGAATGGGAGTGCAGAGATGCAGATGACTCCTTGAGTTACACGGTGGACCATCACCTGAAGGCAAGACCTCATCCTGGTGAGGAGGACTTCAATGGCCCTTGTTCTCCACCATCATATGGGCAGCGTCTGGGCTGTTGGCCCAATCTTGTGAGGATAAAAGCCTTTGCAAAAAGTGACTGAATATTCATGGAGTGCTTGATAATTAATGAAAGGATTCATGTACAACTTAGTTGATGTAAGAGAAAAATAAGCGGTGGGCACATCTACCTAAGGAAAGAACAGAAATCCAAACAGGATTCCCAAGACATAGTTGTAGGGAATTAGACTCTGTGCCTCACGTGGATGACCTCATGAAGGATTTTGATGTAAATGTATCGCGGGGAATGAGCAGTGACTCAGCATAGTGGTTCAAGAAATTGAAGTTTGAACGTCAGCCTTGACACAGGCAGTGCAACCCCTAGGATAGGTGATCTCTCTACTGTAAGGCTCAGTGTTTATCTGTGAACAATGGGAATACTTAGAATCTGCGTCATAGATTATTGTTTGTGTAAAACCTACTTTATCACATTGTCCACTGAACTGTCTGGAATAATCACTGTTCTGCAAATAGTAGCTGCTCCTCATAGAGATCTTTCACCTCCTTGATTAGACGTATTCCTAGGTATTTAATTTTTGTGTGGCCACTGTTAATGGGATTGTGTTCTTGATTTGGCTGTCAGTTGGAAGGTTGTTGGTGTACAGAAATGCTGTTGATCTTTGTACATTGATTTTGTATTCCCAAGGGTTCGTTAAAGCTCAGAGTTTTCTCCAGCTGGTGGTAGAAGGGGAAGTCAGAGTGATTCCAAGCACGAAGGATCCCACCCTTGGTTGCTGGCTCTGAGATGTGGCAGAAGTCCACAGGTGAGCCACTGAAACCAACCTCTAGTTGCTGAGAGCTGTTCCAGTCTGACAGTCAGTAAGGGAGCGGGGACTTCAATCCTGCAACTGCAAGGAACTAAATTCTGACAGAGTTTGAAAGCATATTTTTCCCTAGAACCTTCGATAAGAGCCTGGCCAAGGCTGGCACCTTGGTGTCAGTCTTTTGAGTCTCTAATAGGAGAACCCAGTGGAGCCCACCTAGGCTCCTGACCTGCAGAACTGTGAGCTAATAAATGGTTATTGTTTTAAGCTACTTCGTCTGTGCTAATTTGTTACACAGCACAGAAAATTAACACACTCAGATAAACCACAAGCCAAAACATTCCCATTTTACAAATGAGGAAACTGAGACCCAGTAGGATTGGTCATCTTGCCCAGAATCATGCTGTGTATGGCAGGGTATGGACTTGAACTGTATTCTGCTAAACTCCCAGTGTATCACTCTGCTGTGCCACACAGCCATGTGTATTTAAATAGAAGAGCTCCGTGGTATATATTTCTTATTCAAATTATTCAACCATTTGATCCAGTTAGTTATTTAAATATGCAGAAATTGCTCAAAATAATAGAGAAAGGAGCATGCAATATTATTACCTTTGTTGGTACTTAACAGGTAACTTGAGACTAAGCTTTCTCATTAGTTAATTATGTGACGGTGAGTCTAGGAGGCCTCAGCCCACAGGCCTGGTGTCTTTGGCTCTCCTGGCAGATGCAAAGGTGACAGGCTGTGGCTTATTGATCGTAGGCCATAGATTTGGCCTAACTTGCATTATGGCATAATAGCACCTAGTAAATTGTAAAGGAATGGCAAAAGCTAAATGATGATCACATGTAAGCTATTAATGTAATTGTGTTCTTAAAGCTGCCTTCCTTAATTTACTCGAGTGGTGATTTCAGATTGAATTGGAGTCACAGCCCAGGAATAATTCATCCCTAGGCCTCACCCTGCATTTGAGTCAACAGCACACAACACACATGGTGCTTGCTGCTTTATTGTTGAAATCCCATAATCTATGAGGCATTCATGGTCATGAAGTAGCTCGTTATTAAAATATAATATTATGTTCACGTGTGATTATTATTTTAATTCAGTGCTCTGTTGACTTATACAAGGTGGCCCACATTCTTTTAGCCTCTACTCTCCATTCTCCTACAGTAAAGTTAATTTATACCAAGATGATAAAAAATTTGATTTATTTTACAACAGATCAGTAATTGTGCTCTACAAATAAGTTCGTAATGATAATCAACAGCATTTTCAACATAATTTAATTTGTCTTCTCCTGAGAGGTAGTTAAATGCAGTAATAATAACACCAGTGTTATGGACTCTGCAGCAGTTAATCATGGTCTGAATATGCAGACAGCCCCAATATTGTATTGACAGAAATTAAATTAACCATCAGCTTGGGCAATCAGTGGCTATACAGCTATTAAAAGCAATAAAGGCAACAAACCCCAACCATTGCCAATTACATTTTGACATATACAAGGAAAAGGACAGATGCTTTTCATTTGAGATTTTTATTTCAGTGAAAATAAGACAGGAGAATAGCACCTTGAACTTACCAAGAGCTTCTTCTCCAAGGTGTGTTGAGCATAAGATGCATTCCCATTGGTGTTCTCTACTGATTGTCATCTGTTTGTTAAAAGATAAAATAAAATTCAGTGGCCGGGAGTCATAGTTTGTAAAATTTTAAGACATTTCTCTGATCTACTTTGCCTTTCAGTGCCCCTAACACACAGAGTTCCCTACTTTTTCATCCTAGCACTGTGGCATCGACATAAGCACATTATGAGGACTGAGTTTTAAGGGGTAGGGTAAGCAGGGGAATAAGAAAAGAAGAAGAAACCTAATATTTTTGAGGTTATAAAGACAGATTTAACAAACCCAATGATGCTGTGATAAAAGAGCATTTCAGCATTATCTGGGAGAGATTCTGAGCTGGTTTAATTCAGTCCAAGACAAAATAGAGGCATGAGGTAATAGGACTTCTTTCCTTCTTTCTTATATTGTTCTCTCCTTTTTTACTTCTTTCTTCTTCCTTTTGTGTCTAGCATGCCACCCACTTTCTTGGGGAAGCTTTCAATCAACCTCAGTCTTTTAGTCTGGAAGTTTTCCATATAGGGTTAGTTATATAGGGGTCCTGACTTAGCCATGGAGCCCAGATGGGCTTACCCCTACTGAATGGTTGATGGGCACCATATTGACTGTAGTTGATGGGAGGAGACTCTTGCTGGACATTGGTAGCAAGGGTGATCAATAAGTCTTCTGGACACTGACACTGGCATCGGGCATAGTACTCTTAAAGACTGGACCATCTGTGGACCTGGTCATGACTCCCATGAAACTCTCTGGTATAGGAACAGATGGCATTTCGAGTTGGGGTTGGGTAGGGTCTAAATGCCAACTCTGTCTACATCGCCTCCCTGAGTCCTATTATTCTAGGTCCCCTTGGACCTCTCCTTCCCTGTCACCTGCTGTCTCTCCCCACTCTCCAGTTTGGAGAATATTTGAGGTTGGCTAAGATGCTTGATTTTCATGGTAGACAGAATATTGACCTCCTCTTCCCACAAAAAGACGTCCACACCCTAATACTCAGAACCTGTGAATATGTTATCTTACATGGCAATGACACTCTACAGATGTGATTAAAGATCTTGAGATGAGGGGAAATATCCTGGATTACCTAGGTAAGCCAAATGTAATCACAATGGCCTTTAGAAAAGAGAGGGAGGAGGTTCAGAGAGAAGAAAGTGACATCGCAATGGAAGCAGAGGGTGCAAAGGAGATAGGGTGATGGTCAGAGTCAGAGAGAGATTTGAAGATGCTACACTGCTAACTTTGGAGACGAAGGGAGGGGCCGTGAGCCAAGGAATGAAAGTGGTCTCCAGAAGCTGAAGAAGACCAAGAAGTGGGGATTCCCATTTGGCCTCCAGAGGGAGCACACCCCTCCTGATATCTTGATTGCAGCGCAGTGCAATCCACATGAGACTTCTGACCTCCCAAATTGGAAGATACTACATTTGCACTGTTTTAAGCCACTAAGTTTGTGGTAATTTATTGCAGGCACAGTAGGAAATGAACACAGTTCTTTATCTTTTAAAAAAACCTGTCGCTTGTAAAATATATTATGTAGACTGAGTTCTTTGTATGTTAGATTTTTTAAACCCCAAAACTCAGGTGTTTTGCGAGTCCACAGTGTTGGCTTTTGAAACATGCTAGTGTTCTGTCTGCTTTTCTGCCATGCCATGTGATCCTTCTTCCGAGGCAATGGAAGTCATTGAACGATGGTAGAAAGGACAAACAGAACAAGGAGAGCAAAGACAAAAGAACAAAGAGAACAAGAAAAAGAACATTCGATCAACCTCTCAAATTGTTGTTCTGGCAGTTCTGGCAGGACCCATACATGATGGGTCCTGAAGGCACTATGTCCCAGCCTACCCTCCTGGCCGTGGCCGTGCATAATGCAGGGCCTTGCCCTTCTCCAAAGTGTGGAGAAATGGTTTGGGTAGGACACAGGCAGGGTAACCAATTCAGCTCAGTTTTCCTGGAACTTTCCCATTTCAGTGCTGCAAGTCTTGTGTGCCATAGCTTTCTTCATCCAGGGCAAGGGAGGAGTTACTCACCCAAGCCACAGGTCATAAAAACCACAGCTGGGAGGCTGTCAGGGCTGCCAGAGTCACCAATCACCTGGCATTGTTGTCCTCAAGCTGTGTCCCTAAGAACCTTAGAAAGTCCACTCACCTTTCTCAGGGACCACAGGGGAGGTATGAGAGAGTGTGTAGCAAGGACATAGCTTCGGGCTCTATATTCCTGCTTTAAGCAGTGACTCTGCTGTATTAGGCTACATTTTGAACAATGACTTTTGGCCAATAACAATGCAAAACAAGGCAAAATTAGACCTGAAGAAAACTGATATAGCATGTGACCATTATAGAGAGGAAAAATGTGAGAAATGGAGAGGGGTAGTGATTCTGGAAGCACCAGGGCTAGAGCTCAGCTGTTCACACTTCACATTCATGCTCCTTTTGCAGCTCGCATCCTTGCCTTATACGCCATGTTCCTATACCTCTGCTCCAGCTCCGCATTCCTGATGGTGCTTTAGCCAGTAAATCCTGCTCTTAGGCAATGATCCATGAATACACAAGAAACAAGGACCTTGGCTCCTTGGAGCCTGCAGAAAGCAGAATGGTTACCTCTTAGAAACTCAATTGTAAAATAAATTGTGTTTCTGGGATCATTAAACCTATTTCATTCACACTTTTGCCACCACTTAAGAGCATGGAGCTAGGTCCGGCAGAAAAGAGAGAAAGTGTCCTTGGAAAATATTTTTCAAAAGCGCAGTCTGCTATCCACTGAAGGTATAATGCAGAGAGACACATCCCTGCCCTCAAGGGGATTGTAATCTAAAGGAATATTGATGCCAATAAATGAGCAATGACAACAGGATAGCCACATTCTGGGCAGCAGAACTCAAAGGTGGCTTCGGAGTCCAGAGGAAGGGAAGGGATCCAACCTGGTACTAGGGCTGGCGGGGGAGGTCATGGAAGATTTCTCAGAAGAAGCTCAGACTAAAGACTTAGAAAAGGTAAACCAGGCAAGAAAGATCATCATCCACTTTGATTCCCACAACTGGCCTGGGAGGGAAAGGCTCTTCAGTAAGAGAAAGTAAAAGAAATTTTCTTTTAATAGACAAAAGCAAATTGGGACCCAGAGAATTTGCTTCAAGTCTCTGAATTTGGTGGTTGTGGACTCTGATCAGAACATGGACTTATTCATTCCAAATCCAATGCTCTTTCCACTTTGGGAGAGGTAGGGCTTGGCACTGCCTTTTCATGAGGGCATAGGATGGGCAAAAAAGAAAGATGGCGGCATCTTTGATTCCTTGAGGATCAAGCAGACAGCCTTTGAATGGGAGCTGACTTTACTCTTCAAACCAACTTCCCCTTCTTTAAGGATGAGCCCAGGGCTCTGCTGATGGAATTCAGATTTCAAATGGAATTGGGTATTTCTTGACCCAATCTGATATTATTAGGAGGGTCCTATCATCTCTTATACTGCCTGGATTTACTAAAGGGAGTACATCAAAATAAACCCAACACCCAATCTATTTCAACAAATACCACTTTTACTTTGTTTATTATATATATTTATGTAACTACAGAAATTAACTACACGTTACGATTTCATCTGAGTTTCTAAAGAATCTTTGACTTAAAAAATTGTTACGACTTCAATTCTAGGCATTGCTGTTCTATGGAGGTTAAAACACTATCTGAAAAATGACCATAACATGGACATTTCATTTAGAAATGGGAATTTGAGGGATTTATAACCTCTGGATTTATGAACATTAAGAAAAATACCACAGCCAGCAGAACCTATATAGTTTACAGTTGATATCAGACTGGAGATTTAACATGTGAATCAGCTTGGGGTTGTGAGTGGAAGAATATAATCTTCTATCTTCGTTTTGAAAAGCCATGTGGACTTGACATTAAATCACTTCAGCTTCTTGAAAGAACAATCAACTAAAACCTCAAAGAAAATAAAAATGTTAGTGACATTTATACAATTATCGGTCAAACTCAGTTTGATCTTCAATTTAAGAGATTGCTCGGATTCATATATTACAGAGACATGACAATAGTGCAAGTATTTATCAGTAATAAAGTGCATTTTAAGACCACATATTGGCCCCTTAAGAATATCTATAGAGCATAGCGTGAGGGGCCAGCATGAGAGAGCCAGCTTCCTATTTATTGTCCCTGGGCTTGCACTAATGAAGAAGTCAAGGTATAGAGGTAATGTCATGAATTGATCCAGGAAAATATTTTCTAGATTATAGAGACCAGAAAGATCAAGGATCATATCTCTTCTTTTTAGTGGATAAAAATAAATGAAGCTCAAAGCAGATAGATGTCACGTCTAGGGGCTGCACAGACAGTTCAGGGAAATGATGTCAAGGATAGTTTTGTGGCACTGCTCACTGTGATATGACATTTAGGAAAACTTATGGACAATAATAAAATAGTAATAAAATAATGTAACTTTGTGTTTCTAGTTACTCCTAAGCACCTACCAGTGTGCCTGACTGTGTTGGGCTGAGCCCAGAGGATGTGGAGACGATGTCAACAGCGCAACAGCAGCCCTGAGGTCAAGGAGGCCTTTATATAACCACAAAACAGAAAAAAAAAATACATCTATTGTGCATCTGGTTGGGGGGCAGAGTTCAATGAAATGAGGGAGAGTCTGTATATTTGGAGATAAAGAAGTATGGTGAATGCAAGGGCAATGCAGGTCAGCAGGTTTTAAGATGAACCTAAGAACAGGGTGGGGGTTTGAAAGAGGTCTCAGGAGCAGATATTCCTGTGGAAAGACCTGAAAGGTGAAAAGCACACAGTTATCAAACTAGAGAGGTGAGTTTAGGAAGAACCCACTCTGCTCCTAGGGAAAGCAGAGGAGATGTAAAAAGAATGACACTGGCAAGTGCAGGAATTAATACCAGTGGTCCTGGATTGCAATGCTGGTGTTTGGATTCATGTATTTGATCAGGTCTGCAGACTATAGCTTAGGGCACAAATCTGGCCTGCCACCTGGCCAATAAATAAAGTTTTATTGAAACACAGACAAGCCCATTAATTTACATACTGTCTATGGCTGTTGTCACAATACAACAGCAGCATGAGCAGTTGTGACACAGACTGTGCCCAGCAAAGCCTAAAATATTTGCCACTCTGCCCTTTAAGGAAATGTTTGCTGGTCCCTTTCTTAGTCACTGGGAGGGCAGGGGAAAATTTTGAGTGAAAAGAATAATCTGGGCTTATCTAAGGTGAACCGGATGGGGAAAGCTCAAAGACCATTTCCCCATTACTCTTTCTTCTCTGCTTCTTTGCCTATCAGTGGTGTGCTGGTCAATGTTTAACAACTAGCTCTTTGTGGAGGAAGAAAAATCCACCAAACCTGAAGTACAGAGTTTGCCAATTTCTGTGGTGTAAATACTTTCACTGTGGCTGATCTCAAACTAGCAGGTGAAGTCACTGAAGGCAGAGTCGGTAAAAGAGATGTGCACAGCCTGCTCTGGAGGACCGTATGAGCTGAGTCCAACACACCCTACCTGCCATCCCCTATAGAGAGGCACAGTAATTCACTAGGAATCCTGGAAAGTCTCATGTACAATAGAGCCACAGAAAGCCACTTGCTTCCTGTCTGGCATGAGCACTAGCCCTTCAGACACTTTCTGGTCAGACAACCTGTCAGCAGCTGCAGAATTTGACCCTGGCGAATGCAGCAAAAGAGCCATGTGCTGGAAGCCTGTGGGAGAGAGAGGTCACAGGAATGATGCAAAGGCTGAATAACCACTTTTCTGGAAAGATGCTGCAAATCTAGGTATCTAGGCAGGAGGTCCTAGGCAGGACACTGGGGATGCTGGGGATCTGGGCAGCAGGAGCCACGTGGCTTTGCAAAAGGAAGGTTGCGTAGAAGGTGATATTCTTCTACTCAGAACCCCAAGCTGATCATGTTTTTTGTGTAAGAAAGTCACTACACGGTGCTGACACAAGCTGGCAGGTGAGAACCTTGGTGTGTGGCCTCATTTGCTCAGCGCCTGCTTGACAGACACACCAAGCTAAGCACTATCAATACATTCACTTAAATCCTCTGTGTAACATCTGATATAAAATGCTTACTGTGGACCAGGCACAGCGCTGGACACTGGGATATGAATATAAGTAAAAAGAAAAACAAAAAAACAAATGCTACCCTCCAGACCTTGACATGTCGGGAAAAGAGGGGTGAATATTCCAGGAACTGCAGTTCAGTCTGGTGGATAGTTAAAGGTGTACACCCTGTGGTACTGCCAACCTGGAGCCACTGTCATCTGAGTTAGTGTCCTCACAGAAATGCCTTTAAAGAGCCACATTTTCTTGCCACATTTTCATCAAGGCTTTTACTACAGGATCATATAAAACAAAGATGAGAAGATATATTTCTGCATTTTTTGGTAAAACTTCTGTCGAAGATAGTATTCATTGACTTGCCTGGTGAGTAAAAGTTCCTACAATAAATTCTTCTAAGAGTTTAGTGCTAAGAAAAAAAAAAATTCCTGTCCTGTTAAATGCTTTGCTGAAACTTTTGTCAGATCATGAGACTTTGTGACTTACTCTGCTTCTCTTTTTGCTTCAATTGCTAGGAAATTCCCACTTAATTAAATTGAGAACATCACCACCATAATCATACTTGTTGATATGGCTTGGCTGTGTCCCCACTTAAATCTTGTCTTGAATTGTAGCTCCTGTAATTCCCACAGGTCATGGGAGGGGCCCAGTAGGAGGTAACTGAATCATAGAAGTGAGTCTTTCCCATGCTGTTTTCATGATAGTGAATAAGTCTTGTGAGATCTGATGGTTTCATAAATAGTAGTTCCCCTGCACACACTCTCTTGCCTGCCACCATGGAAGATGTGACTTTCTTCTCTTTCACCTTCTGCCATGATTGTGAATCCTCCCCAGCCATGTGGAACTGTGAATCAATTAAATCTCTTTCCTTTATAAATTACCCAGTCTTGAGTATGTTTTTATTGCCAGAGTGAGAATAGGCTGGGCGTAGTGGCTTATGCCTATAATCTCAACAGTTTGGGAGGCTGACGAGGGTGGATCATGAGATCAGGAGTTCAAGACCAATCTGGCCAATATGGTAAAACCCCATCTCTATTAAAAATACAAAAATTAGCCAGACATGTTGGTGTGAGCCTGTAGTCCCAGCTACTCAGGAGGCTGAGGCAGAAGAATTGCTTCAACCTGGGAGGCGGAGGTTGCAGTGAGCTGAGATCACCCCACTGCATTCCAGCCTGGGTGACAGAATCAGATTCCATTAAAAAAAAACTAGAGTGAGAACAGACTAATACACTTGTTCTAGATTTTTAGTTCAATTCTTTGTTCTCTGTATAACCAACTTTATTTCTGGTCCTCTTCTATCTGTGGCTTTTAAAAATAAACTGATTGAAATTATTTCTGGAGCCAGTTAAATTATATATAACAATTTTAATAACTATTATATATAATAAAGATCATGGCATCATTTTCTGAGAGTCAATATTTGATCTGATGTGATTCTGATATTTTTAGAACTGGACAGTCTTATTGTTCAACAAATTTAAGTGAAATCTCTGTAAAGTTATGTAATGGAAGTATACACGTGTTCTTGCCAAAAATCATTGTTGTCCCATTCCCCCATCTCTGTAATTAATCAAGTTATTCTCCAAGTGGCTTGACTGGACGTGCTGCTCCCAAGTCCCTCCTTCCATCAGAGTCCCCTTGGAACATATACTTCAGTGCTGGACCCTCGCCTGGGGCCCCACTTGCCTCACCTCTTGTGAATCTGTCATTCTGACCCCCCGGGTTTTCCTGGTTGCTCTATTGCTGTTCACCACTCCATCTCTCCAACTGCCAGTACTGCGCCTGGTCCAGAATTCACAAGAGACAAACAGGTTAGCTCTGCTTCCCACCCGTTTTCTCATCAAGGTTCAAGCAGGAAGATTCTAAGAAACTTTTCAAGTATTTAGAAATTTACATTGGATGAATGAGGTTCAAACTGGCTGAACGTGTGGCAGGAATTCTACTTTCAGGGTGGACAGGGGAATTTATTGCATTAGATAAAATTCAGTTCAAGAAGCCACAAGAAACCTCACAGTGGGCATGAAAGGTGGCCTGCAGTTTGAATGGCTTTTTAGGGACCTAAAGGAGATGTTGTCTGAAGACATCAAAAACAAACAGAGACATAGATCTGCGTGAACTGTCGTTTTTCTCCTTTCTTCCTCCTCAGCCACATTTTAATACTTCCTCTGTTAAGGTCACTTGTCTCATCTTTCCTTTGCAAGATATTTCCCAATGAAGGATGAAGAAGGGCTGATGCATGACATGGAAAATTACTTTTCTGGTGACTGAACTGGCTGTAGATTTTCTTCCTGCCATACTGGTGTCCACCCCCTACCTGCAGGTTGATTTGTTAGATGTGGGACCTCTTCTAGGTGAAGGAGAAATAGGTAGAAAGTTGTCATAAAACTGCAGGTCACTGTGGCTTCTCTGGTTACCTCACTCTGAAATGAAAAACTGGATTACTATCTCAAAATGGCAAGTCCCCCTCTAAAATATTAAACATATATGCACACGTGTACACAGACATAAATAAAAGGCACTCATTGCTCATCTAAGCCAGAGACACTACTAATACATAACCAACCAGGAGATTTTTCCAGGTGATATTTCCTTACTTGCAAACATTCACCCATATATTACTGCAATGATGGCAGAAGTCACATTACTAGCAGTTTTATTTTCCATAACAGTTACCCAAAGAAGTTTCTGCCTTGCTGAATGGCAGGTTTGCATGCATGGACATAAGACCATGGCTGATACTCTGTTATGTCATCCATCTTCACTTATAAGGAAAGATAGAGTATTTCTCTGGTCTCTCTATCACTGGTGAGTTTTCCTCCCTTCCTCCTCTATAAGGATATATGTCATAACAGAGATCAGCTTCTAGGTGATTTCTCTTTCTCTATGCAGAAGATATGAATACTGCCAATTGCAGAAAAGAAGTTGGTAGGAAGAAGGCAGAAGATTCCACTTGCCACCTGTTTGTTAGAAAACAAAGAGCAGGGAGAACTGCCTTATCTCCTCAAGCAGCAATCAAACTTGGTTTCCTTTAATGGTATCCTTATTTTCATAGATAGCAGCTCAGCTGAGCTAGATCATATTCCTTAATCCCTTATCAGACTCTTCTCCCCCAACAACGCTTTTACCTCTCATCTATTACCTCCTCCAATTTTCTCCTTGGTCAGGTATCATTTTCACTCTGCATCTCTCCTTATGTTCTCTCCCTTGTCTCTGAGTAAGGGGTCTATTCCTACTTTCCATGCCGAAGTCTTGTCCTTGTGCTGCTGATACAGACCCTTCATCTTTCTCTAGGAACTTGCTTCACTGGGGTAAGCTCATTCTCTCCAACACATGCAGCTTCCCTGAATTGCTGATTGAGGGATTCTAGCTGGCAAATCCAATTAGCCATGCCTAAGGCACCACTAGCTCACCTTGCCATCTCAATAATCAACATATACTCACTCACCTCTTTCACTCATAATCTTAATTTACCTTCCAAAGGAGCATTTGACATCCTCTTCCTTCATCTGCTCTCTTTCCCTGGCTTCTGTAACATCACCTTCTCCTCCTTTTTCCTGGGGCAGCCTCTCTTTGCTTATTTTACTGGCTCCTCATCCTCTGTCTGCCTCTTAAGTCAGTGTTTCATATCAGCTAAGAATGCATTCAGTAACAGAATGTCCAACTCTCAATGACTTAAACAAAGAGGTGGAAGAAGGTGTCTGAAGGTGAGCAGAGACTGGCATTGCTTTGCAGTTCAGTGATGCCATCTTGGACTCCTTAGTGGGCTGGCTTCTATTCTTATGCTGTCTACCTCTTGACTATAAAATGGCTGCCACCTTAAACCTCACGTCATCACAGCAGCATCCAAAGCAGGAAGGAAGTACAGGTGCAAAAACCATATCTTTCTATGGTTTTCCCAGAAGCCCCAGCAGAACTTCTCTTGTGTCTTGTTGGATAGAACTGTGTCACAGGTCAATCTGCTCACCTCCACATGTAAGAGAGGCTAGAAAGTGGTTGTCTAGCAAATGGAAATGGGATTGCCATGATAAGAATCAATCAAGATGCATTCCCTGGGGCTGGAAGAGGGTCTCATCTTTTTAGAAATCAAAGTGCCACTATGTGTAATGTGTTGAATTTTGTCCCCCAAAGAGCTATGTCCACATCTTAACCTTCTACCTGTGGGGTAGGTATCAATGTGATCTTAAAAGAAGATAGGATCTTTGTAGATGCAACCAAGTTATGGACCTCAAGATGAATTATCCCGAATTTAGACACACTTTAAACCTAATGACTGATTATTTATTTATTTATTTTTAAACAGAGTCTCACTCTGTCACCCAGGTTGGAGTGCAGTGGCGTGATCTCGGCTCACTGCAACCTCTGCCTCCTGGGTTCATGCCTTTCTCCTGCCTCAGCCTCCCGAGTAGCTGGGACTCCAGGTGCCCACCACCACGCCCAGCTAATTTTTTTTTTTTTTTTTTTTGTATTTTTAGTAGAGACGGGGTTTCACTGTGTTAGCCAGAGTGGTCTTGATCTCCTGACCTCGTGATCTTCCCGCCTCAGCCTCCCAAAGTGCTGGGATTACAGGCATGAGCCACCACCCCCGGCCGACTGATGTTTTTATAAGAAAAAAGAAAAGGATGTTTGAGACACAAACAGACACAGAAAAGAGACATCAGGTTGGAGACCATGTGAAGATGGTGGCAGAGATTGCATCAACAGAGCAGCAAGCCAAGGATTGCCAGGAGGCCCCTGAAGCCAGGAGGTGCAAGGAAGGACCTTCACCCAGAGCCTGTGGAAGGAGTGTAGCCCCGTCAATGCCTTGATTTTGGACTTAAGGCCTCTAGAACTGTGAGAATAAATTCCTGTTATTTTAAGCCACCAACTTTGTGCTATAGCAGACTGGGAAACTAACAGACCATTCTACTCACTGAACCAAACATTGGAGTTCTGTGAACAGGGAAGACAGAGTAGATGAGGAATGGTTGGTGGACAATTAGTGAATAGTTGCATGTCAGAGGCACGCCCCTGCTACTCTGTCCTTGAATATTTTGTTTCACAACAAACTTTCCCTGGTTGACCTCATCCACTTCCATGACCTCAGCTTTCACCTTCAAGCCAGAGACTGCCAAATCCCTGCCTCTACCTCTCGCTTCTCAAATGAGCTCCAGATCCACTTTTCATTTATGACTGACTCCAGCAAACTATCGGACGGTCTCATGGGCATCCCAAACTCACAAAGTCTTGAACCAACCAAACTTCCTTCCTGAAACCAACTCTTTTTGTTTCACCCACCCCATTGCCTACACACATATTTGTGCCTCAGCCTCCACCTTATAATAGAGAATTTTTATATAAGTTGGCTTTCATATCTAGTCTTGAAAGTGTATTTGCCAAGAAATGAAATTTTTAGAGAAGAGGTGTGCATCATCAAACTTTATAAAACATTTTGTTGGTACCCCTGGAAGGCCTTTCTTGCCTGATGTTCATTCGGCCACAACATCCTTCAGAATTCTGCTATCTGAATCTCTCGTGGGCTGCTCCTTCCTCACCACCCGCACTGACTGGGGTGAGGCTGAGACACGAGGGTGCAGTGCATGACTCACTGAAAGGTCAGCCTTGGGATACCAAGAGGCCATCATGACAATATCATATACACAGTGTTTCAGCAACTGTCAAAACTTGGGGTGTTAAATACCTTTAGTGACTCAAATTTGAAACAAAAATGCCTCGCTTCTTTTAAGAAGTCCATTTAATTAAAAAGTATCATAAATAATTGTGCTGGTGTTTTCTAAGAAAAAAAAAAGGATCTTAAGTATATTAGGTGAGTTACTGAAACCCCAAACAACTTGTTACCATTTGCAACTACTTAACAGTGTGAACCAGAATTTTTCTCTCCTGTACAGATTCCAAGTCTCAAAGTCTGTATACACTTCTGTATACATGGCTTCATCACCCTGTCATTACCTGTATAGGTGTTGCTTCTGCCTATTAATCTCACTCCCTTGAGGTAAAGGCCATGCAATGTATTCATGCTTATCCTTTGTTTATTCATTCAGGGATTACAGAATACTGATGGAGCCCTTACTATGACGAAATAATGACAACAAGATGCAGAAGCTTACAGCTTTATAGAAGGATGAACATATTTTAGCAAACATAACACTGTGCTAAATATGATTAACTGAGTGTGGGAAGTGGGGCCCTTCCAGTGATGGTTAGGGGAATAGAAACAGGGATAGATGAGACCTAACCTTGCCTTGGGAATAAGGGAAGACTCCTGAGGGAGGGATCTAAGGCAGACTTGAAGACAAGAAAGAGTTAGCCAGGGACAAGCCATTTATGATTTCTCTTTACATTCCCTAGCATCTATTACATGCCCGGTGTATAGCAGAGGATCAACAACGCTTACTATTCAGATGGATGGGTGGGTGGATGAGTGAACAGATAGATGGATGGACGGATAACTTGATAAATGAATGCATGAGAGAATAGATGGGAGAATGGGTGGATGGATAGATAGATAGATAGATAGATAGATAGATAGATAGATAGATAGATAGATGGATAGTTGGGTATCTAAATAAATCGGTAGACAGAAGGATGGGTGAAGAAATGAATGGATGGGAGAATGGATGAATGAAAGGATGGGCGGATGGGCGGATATATGGATGATGAATCAATTACTAGCCTTGACAGTTTTCAGTGGAGGATATTGCTATTTGAAAAATGATTTTCTGGTCATTATATTATACAAGTCTCAATTACTCCAGGTATTGAGTATTATTCCTGTTAATTTGGACAATGTTTTAATAAAGAAAAGAAAGAAAGGTACTATTCATTTCATAACCATATTTTGAATCCCGAGTTCTGGATTAGTTGCTAAGATACTCAAGGGGCTTTCCTATGGGCGGAATTATTATAGTGCAAAGTGATAAATGCCGTGGGTACACGTAGTCATGCAAGAAGGGAAGCAGGAGTCTCTGACTCTCCCAGCCAGATCAGTCCCCGTGATGCGGGTTCCATAGGTACACCTAGGTAACTCTTTCTGCTTCAGAAGTCTTTTTACAGTCGTGTGCTATTATTTTGGTTAGCATCTACCTTTCCTTGTGGATTTTAAGCTCCATGAGGAAAGGAACTGTGTCTGGTTTTGCTCACTATTTAATTTCCAGCTCTTATCACAGTGTCTGACAGATGACAAGGTTTCAACAAATAAAAAACGATTGGTTGATGAATTAATAAAATAAATGAACAGCTTCCCAGAGCAGATAAACTGTTCTTGAAGGATCAAGAGATCCACTGTTCAGGTTGACAGGGCTGGAAAGGACTTTCCTAGCAGAAGGAGAGGGAGGCGCAAATATTCAGAGGGGAAAGTCCACAGTGAACTCAGGGAGGTACAAGCCACTCCTTCTGTCTGGACCACAAGGGCAGAAGTGGGTGATGCAGGGTCCTTCTGGATACAAAGTGAAAGAAAAATGGGGAAGGATATCAGATTATCACAGAGCCGCCCATCACAGTAGGAGAGGTCATCCCCTCTTGTGAGACCTTGGAGACAAAGCCCTGGACCTCTCCAGGCTTCAGCTGTCCCAGCTGCACATTGAGAGATTGGACTCATCACTTCTGAGGTCCTGCAGCATTAAGCATGCTCGACCTAAAAATGAAAGCCGGCTCTGTTTGGCGATCCCACTAACATCCCCCTGAAGCACCGCCCTTGTGGATAATGGTTCTTTTAAAGCCACTCAGTGCTGTATTGACAGAAATTAAATTACCCATCAGTGCGGGCAATCAGTGGCTATGGGGCTGTTAGAGGTAATAAAGGCGATGCTCTCAAACCATAGTCAATTAAGCTGTGACACAGCCCTGAAAGGGGACAGCTGCTTTGGATTGGAAGGGTGGCTATGAGGCCTGCCTCCCACCCTGAAGGCACAGGCTCAAACCTCGCCTGGAGGCTGTTATTTCTAATTGGGACAGGCACCGCAGGGCTGATGTGACTCTGGGGACACTGCCCTTTGGAGGAAAGCTAAAGGCCAGGTGACTTTAGGGGTTTTGAAATGGACTCCAGAGCCTGGGGGAATAGCAGGGGCCAGGCAAGCTCATAGACTTCCTCCAATCAAGTAGCTGAGGCCAGCAGGGAAAGCCCTGGCATGGCATCAGGGAGCCTGCTTTGACACTGCTGCTGTGCCCCAGGTTTGCTAGCACCTTCGGAAATGGTGGTCACCTCTCTGACTCGCAGGCTCCTCGTCTCCCCGTCTCCCCGATGAGCATGATGAAACTGGGTCGCCAGCATGTTTTAATGATTTTGAGGTAACTTATGCTGGGTGCCCAGCTCACTGGGGGCTCCATGAATGTTACTTTCCTTCCCATAATGAGGGCCAGAGCCAGGCATGGACTCCAGGCCTCTGAAAACAGGCGCAGTGCCGCTTCTATCCCATCACGCCAGTTCTAGGTCAGAGGCCTGATCTTCTTTCTTTGCAGCTTTAGGGATTACCCAGGCTCTCTCCGTGTCAAGGGAGGCAGTGGTGGGAAGGGGAGATGCAAGAGCTGAGGCAACTGAAGTCTCAACTCTCTTGTTCCTAGGTGTATGGCAGGACATGCAAGAGGACTCCTGAGACCCTCAGTTTTCTCCTTTATCCAAGGGTTTGTGACTCTTCCTATCTATGAGGATGGAATGTTTTTCCATTTGTTTGTGTCCTCTCTTATTTCCTTGAGCAGTGGTTTATAGTTACCCTTGAAGAGGTCCTTCACATCCTTTGTTAGCTGTATTCCCAAGTATTTTATTCTCTTTGTAGCATTTGTGAATGGGAGCTCATTCATGATTTGGCTCTCTGCTTGCCTTTTGTTGGTATAAAGGAAAGCTTGTGATTTTTGCACATTGATTTTTTATTCTGAATCAATATCGTAAAAATAGCCATACTGTCCAAAGTAAATTATAGATTCAATGCTATTCCCATCAAACTACCATTGACATTCTTCACATAATTTGAAAAAACCATTTTAAATTTCATATGGAGTCAAAGAAGTCCCCAAACAGCCAAGATAATCCCAATTTGGGTAAAGTATTATTATTATTATCATTATTATTATTATTATTATTATTAAAGACCGTGCCTTACTCTGTCATCCAGGATGGAGAGCAGTGGTGTGGTCACAGCTCACTGCAGTCTCAAATTCTTGGGCTGAAGCAATTCTTCTGCCTTAGCCTCCTGAGTAGCTAGGACTACAGACACAAGCCACTGCACTCAGATAATTTTTTAAATATATTTTGAAGAGACAGAATCTTGCTATGTTGCCAAGGCTGGTCTAGAACTCTTGGGCTTAAGTGATCCTCCTGCCTCATCCTCCCAAAATACTGGGTTTACAGGCATGAACCACTGTGCCCCAACAAGGCAAAATATTACTAATGCCTCTCTTCCACCACTGGAAGGTAATAGCCAAGATAATAATAATGATAATAGTATTAATATGAATAGTGATTACTATGGGCCAGGCACTATTCTAAATTCTTTAGATGTGTTAGCTTGTTTCATTCTTGCAATAGAGAGTTACTACTACTATGCACTTTTTACAGTACAGGAAATTTGCTGAAAAATGCACAAATAGTTAAGTAGCAGAGTAAGGCAGAGTCTGTGCTCTGAATCATCGCGGTTTTCTATCTCATTGAAGTCCTCATATCATATACCTGCACACTCACGCACACACATATACCTGCCTCCACATGATACATGGTGTCATGTATGCCTCCTGGATGCCCTGGGTGTGGTTCACCCTTGCTTTCTTGCTGCTTCCACCTCCTTCAGAAGCACAAGGCACAATGACGGCACGGCAGGAGTTACAATCATTGGGCTTGGGTCTTGACTCCGCCATAGCGCACATGTGTGATCTTGGGCAAGTTATTTATCATCTCTGAGTCTTGGTTTCCCCATGTGAAAAAATGAGGTTGCTAACAGTTGTTGTGAGCCTTATAAAAATTTAAATGCAAAGGCTGCACAGGACACAGTGTCCAGCGCATAGGAAACCCTCTGTAGATGGTAGCAATTATGAGGATGCTGTTGGTGTTGTTGCAATTTCAACACAGTACACCATTGAAACTTCATTCAAATATTTGCCCTCAGGACCTAGGATAAGACCTAGCCTTTAGCAGGCACTTAATTAAAGGTTTGCTGGATGGAATTTAATATCTCTTGGTGAACTCAAGGAATCTTTTAATGCCTCATTCAAGGCGTATGACCATTCTTTTCAAAAGACAAGCTTGGGTTGGTAGTTTCCTTTATAAATGAATGTTAACAACAGTTGAAAATATGTGTTCAATATATTTTTTGTGCTGCCAGTCTTAGTCATCTTTTAATTAAAAGTACTTTTTATTGAATGTTAAACTGTCAAGATTGTCTTTGTGTGAAGAGTGGGGAGGTTGCTATGGAGAGGATCATGTTGCTATGTGACTCTTGTGTCAGAACCGGAATCAAAATGGTAATGGTCATGTCAATTCTGATATATATAAAAAAGGATCCTCAACAGCTTCATTAAAGAGGGGAACTTTTATTTCTTCCTTTCTTGTCATTGTGCCAAGCATAACAGAAGGGGAAATATTGAATTTTGTAAAGAGGCAGACAATGGGGCCAGCTGCATGCACTGTTAATGGCGAGAAAGTTCACACCAGTTTGCTGGAAGAGTCATGGATGGTCCCTTTTCTCCAGATTGGCTGCTCCGTGGGAGGACTTTTTAATTCTATTTTTTATTTATCTCACTTTTCATTTTTAAACAATTTCTTCTTGTTGGAATGTGAGATCATTTTGGCTTTGACCCAACATCCCAGATGAGTTAGGGACAATGTCCTTCAGACCTCCCTGTTGGACTCAGCCCGTCTAAGCTCAGGCCCAAGGTGTTGCTCAGGTCTTGTAGACTATAAAGAAGGGTAGACTCACCTTGAGTGTTCCTAGGCAGCTCACCTCTGGACAGCACAAGAACCTTGCCTCCAGCATTTGAACTTTTATTTTGAACAGGCAGATGGACAGACATGGTCATTGCCATGTTCCAGGGCCCTTTGCTCTGCCAAGACCCTGGGCATCCCTCTTACTTTCCAGTCAGTGCATCTTTGCTGACACTCTTCCCTTCCCCAGGAATACTCTTCCTTCTCTGTGTCTTCTAGCTTCTTCTTTTTTTTTCCTTCATCAAAATCCAGCTTTAGCTTTTAATTATTCTTTGAAGCCAAGTGTAATGGTCAAGTGTATAGGCTCTGAAGGCAGAAACATGATCAAGTTTGTATCACCACGGACTAGCTGCGGGATGTGGGTAAATTCAGCAACCTCTCTGTGCTGGGATGTCCTAAGTTCCTATGAAAGAAGGTGGGGTTGTAATCTTTTTTTTTTTCTCATTTCCTGGCCCAGCAGGCCTCAGCTCATGTGCTGTAGATCTCTGAGCACTGTCAGTTTTTGTTACTACAGTTTCTCAGGGGTGGGTTTTTATTAGTAAGGAAATCAGAGACTAGGTCAACAGGTCAACTGCTGTCATGTATGGGAAGATATTTTTTGTTCTGAAAACTGGCCTTCAATGGCACCACATCTGAGAGAGCCTTCTCTCTTTTGAAGAGTGTTTTGTTTTCAGTTTACTTCTCAGAACACCGGCATCTCCTGGTTCAAATCACTGGAAACACTATTCCTTTTTCAGTGGTTTATAATCGTGTTTCTGTACTGACTGGCTGAATGGTTAGCTAATCAAGTACAACTTTACTCAGCTCTTACTCTATACTGAGCACACATGTAGACCTTGTAGGCTACAAAATAAACGTAAAAATGGGTTCTACATATTTTGGAACTTAAGCCCAGCAGAGCCGATGTTATGGATTGAATTGTGTGCTCCTCAAAAATGTTGAAGTCCTGACCCTTGGTAATGGAGAATATAAATTATTTGGAAATAGTCTTTGCAGATGATCAGGTTAAGATGACATTATTAGGGCCCTAATTAAATATGACTTGTGTCCTTATAAAAAGACACACAGACAAATGCACATTGCAAGAAGCCACGTGCAGATGAAGGCAGAGCTCCGGGTGATGCGTCTACAGACCAAGAAACACCCAAAATTGCCAACGACCACCAGAAGCTGGGAGAGGGGCCTGGCACAGATCCTCCCTCACAGCCGCCTCAGAAGGAGCCAACCCTGTGGACACCTGGATCTCAGACTTCTAGCCTCCAGGACCATGGGGAAAAACACTGCATATTGTTTGAGCCATTCAGTTTGTTATACCAGCCCTAAGAGATGGAGCCAGGAGATAAGACTGTTAGCATAGCAAATCCTGAGGTAAGGTGGCAAGTGTTAAACACCTTGTGGAATCAAGTGTTCTGAGAGGAGGGGAGGCAACAGATGACCCTCAGGGAGGCTTCCTGGAGGAGGTGACAACATACTGGGCTTCGAAAGTTGGATAGGATTTGTGGATCCAATTAAGATAAGTAAGCAACAATGAGGAAAGGGCCCCAAGTTGGGGACGGCCCCAGGTCAGAGAGAACAATGAACAATTGTGAGAAATGGCTAATCAAAAACAAAGATCTCCTTCTGCAGGCACAATGACCTTGTTCTGCAGGTGGCCCCCTCCAGCACGAACCCATAAAACTTCCCTCCAGCTCTTGTCTCTTTGCAGACAGCCCCTTCTCTGCTGGGCTGCCTGTTGCAACCTTGCAACATATTTTCCTACTTTCTCTAAAAAATCTGACTTTCTTTACCTATGACCGTCTTAGTAAATTCTTTACTGCCCAGGAAGCTGGCCCTAGTTGTACCTGCAACAGTATTGAGATATGTAGAGATGATGGGTGGGGCTGAGTAGGATGGGGAGAAAACTTGAGAAAAATGTTAGCGCTAAGGATGTTTGTGTTAGGCCTTTTATATGCTTTTTTTTTTTTCTGATGGAATTGCTTTCTTCCGAATTTATTCGTCAAATTAAGCACTGGTGCCTCATCATAAAATAAACTGCCCCTTTTCATCCTTGGGATTCCCTGATGCAAACGAGGACTGCCTTACTGTGAGGGTTTTGATTTGGAAAGGGATGCTATTGCAACGAAAAGGTGATGGCATGTGCAGACATTTCAGGGCCAAATCCACGGACATGTCAGTTCCTCTAGAAATTCTACTTTGGTAAGAATTATTGGAGATTTGAGCTGACGGGGGGGACTTCCGCAACTAAATGTTTCTGTGGCTCATTCTCGCCAGGGACAACATCTGCTGCCCTGCACTTCAGGACAGAAGTTTCTGAAGAGATCTCCAAATGCCAGCTTGTTTGAATTATCAAATGTTAAAATCATTGTATGTGTGTCGGGGGGCAGGGGTTGGGGTTAAAGGATTCTCCATATAATTCTAAAAATCAGAGTCAATATTGGTTCATTAACTGTGATAAATGTACCGCGCTAATTTTACAATGTTACAGATGGGATATGGGGTACCCAGGAACTTTCCTCACTATCTTTGCAATTTTTCTGTAAATCTACATCTGTTCTAAAACACAAATTTCATTTTAAAAAGCCAAAGCGTACACAGATCATCGTCTCATCCCCACTTCCCACCCACACCTACCCTTCAGCCAAGCCCTAGTGCCCTCCAGCCTTCCATCGTGTGATGTCTGGTTTATCTGGGTAATTCTGCCTTATGCTTGAAGGCTGTGCTGTTGGTGTGAGTTACCTGCATGCTTACCTGTGCAGGCTGTGTGGGTGTGAATGGCATGTCTCTATATTTTGCTGGTTATGTTCATTGTGCCTATTTGGTTGCCATCACTTCTGTGTGCCAGGCCATTGTGTGGTTACGCACAGGCAGACAAATGCTCTCACGTGTAGAAATGCATGCCAGTGTGCTGGGGTGCTTTCAGGGTTGTGTGTGATGCTGTGTACTAGGGGTGCGAGCTTAGTCTTGTGTGTGCTTGTGGCTTGAAGTGTGTGTGTTTCCTGTGTCTGTGTGCAGGGCGAGTGGGAGTGGACAGACTGTGCAGAATGTTGTCAATATGCATGTTTGGATGTGTCTGTGGGCTGTGCGGGGTTGGGGTGTGTGTGTGTGTGTGTGTGTGTGTGTGTGTTTGTGTTAGAAAGATGTTAGTCCATTCCCAGGCTTAGCTTATGTCCTTCAGAGCACCACACTCCCATTTTCCAAATGGTTCCAAGCTTCATCCAAACCGAAAATTGCAATTTCATCTTTCCCCTCTTGCTCACCCTTTTGGCTTCTGCATCCCCTTTTCCTCTCTCCTGTCCATGACATCATCCAAACTCTCAATGAGAAAAAAGAGGAAATTTTTAAAAAATGCCTTCCCTGGCAACCGAAATACCTTTAAGTGTAGCGTAATTACCACCACTCTGCCCCCTTCCCTCCCCCGCTGGGACAATTCCACCAACCCTACAACATACACTTAAATCTTCAACTTCTCAGAGACACTACACGCACATGGGAAAGATTTGATTAAAATTGCAGTGCTTTAGGTTCAACTTCACTTATTAAGGAAAAAAAAAAAACAAAAAACAGATCGGGTGCTGGACTTTTTTTCCCCTTCCCAGAGAAATAACTAGGCCACGGTAATTACTCAGAGCCCCGCTGCGTGCCCTCAATGGCTCCCCGGCGATATTTTCCTGCTACCTGTCTTTGTAGAGATGTTGACATCAACATGAATGATAACGGTGCCAGCACGAGGTGCTCCTCTCTCCTCCTCTCTCCTTCCTCTCCCTCTTTTTTCCTTTCTCTTTCTCTTTCTCCTCTCTGTTTTCCCCTTCTTTTCTTGTCTTTCCTTTTTCTTTCTTTCTTTCTTTCTTCTTTCATTGGTTCATTTTTTCTAAGTCTTCCAAAAGGACAGGAGAGTTGGAAAGAAAAGCAGGTGCATTCTCCGTCCCCATGGTGAGTTGAGTCTCTGTGTTCCTGTGGACGAAGCTCTCCTGCCTCGCCGTTGCCTTCTTGTGCCTCTGGGGCTGCTGCTCCCTGAAAGGAGGCAGGGTGCAGGCCCCTCGCTCCTGGAACTCCCTCAGAGCTTTCAAGATCCCTGCGTGCCTGTGGGATAGCACTCCGGGCTGTTACTCAGTTATTTCTGAGCATGTCTTCTCTCTGGCCTGATAGCTCTCCCAGGGCAGACATTCCCACCATTCATTTCCGAATCCCCGTGTTGTCTGCACACAGTGGGGCCAACTTCTACACTTAGGCTCAGCAGCTACAGTGTCCAGTGCCTACAATATTTTTTGGGAACCACTAAAATGCTTTGGTTTTTTAAAAATAAAAAGGAAAAATCACATTATAATACTAATGAATAATATAACTAGTAATATAATACAAATACAGTCCTAACATATATTTTTCTATATTTTTTTCTGATGGAGGAAGGGGCTCAGGGACCCTAAAGTGTCTAAGGCCCAGGAATATCCTGTCAGCGTTTGCGGACCGGCTGTGTGCACACCGTCTCTCAGAATTGATCTTCCAGGGCAAGAAGACCTGATTACGCAGCAGGACCCTCCACAAAGGCTTCAGAAGCTTTCTCGACACCCAATCAGAACCCTCCACACAGACTTCAGAAGCTTTCTCGACACCCAATCAGAACCCTCCACACAGACTTCAGAAGCTTTC
>NC_045439.1:8988894-9063884 GCF_002776525.5 Piliocolobus tephrosceles | reverse complement strand
TTCTCGACACCCAATCAGAACCCTCCACACAGACTTCAGAAGCTTTCCCCACACCCAATCAGAACCCTCCACGCAGGCTTCAGCCGCTTTCTCCGCACAGGACCAACCCACCAGAACTGACAGCCGATTAGACCTAGTTCACATCTCTTGGTCTGTGAAGATTCATTTGTTTCATTATTTCAGATTCAGCTCATCAGCTTTGGTTTGATGTTGCACTTGAAAGACAGGAAGAAGCTGGGACAGTTCGGGTCTGGGGTCAGAAAATGTGTGTTCCAGGCCTGGGGTTGTGGCTGGCCTGCCTGTGAGCCTGGGGGTGGCACTTTGACTCTCTGGTGGTCAGTTTCCTCATCTGTGGAATGGGCACCATTGCCTCATGTTTCACGCCATGTTACTCTGTGGGTCAGGCTAGAGGAGCACAAGAGGCCCTCACGTAGCGCCAGCAATGGCTTCTTCATGATTTGTCAAAATGCAAGCAGTGAGGACAGCTCACAGTGGAATCGGGAGAAAAGTTCAGCAAACAGAACCTGAGAGAAATGTGACCACCCCGTCTGGGTTCCTGCCTCGCCTGGCTGAGGTACTACTGGCCTCCTTGGCTGGGCCAAGGAGGACCAAACAGCCCGGTGGCCCCCGACTGCCAAGAAAGCTGGCTTAGTGGACACTAGCCTCCTTGTTTACAGGGTGAAGGCCAGGATTCCACATGACGAAGAGGAAGATTATCACAGCAGGGGGGAACAGCAGCTGCGCTATCCTCCTTGTGGGCCTCTGATTGGCTGTGCAGCCGTGGGGAAGTTGCTTGTCTTCTCTGATTCTCTGCCTCTTTATTCACTGACTTGTTCAACAGATGAACACTGAGCACTGGACTGGGCCTCCGGGGAGGTGGCTCTGAGTCAGTTCTCCAGCAAGCAGAGCTCGGTAGGTGGCTGGGGTCATATTCAGCTCTGAACTCCACGGTTCAGTGCGTGCCTCTAACCCCAGGAAGCTCTGATTTTCTCCAGACGGTCCAAAGTTGGTTTTCCTCTCCTCTCATTGCCTAAAGCGCTCTCTGCTTTCTCAGCATGAATTTCAAATGTCAAGCTCCTGAAGTTGCATTATGTACACCACTTGCATTTGGGTTAGAAAATGAGCCCAATTAACACAGTGGTGTTTAGCTGGGAGAAGGGAGGCTGATTTGCTGATTGTTGGCAGCTCCAGGTTGGTGAAGGGCACTCGGATGAGACAGAGCCAAAGGGCCTCTCTTCTTCTGAGCAGGACCAGGTGGAATGGCCCGGACGTCTCAGGAGGTTAAGGCAGCCTCACGCAACAGCAATTACTTGATGAAAACCTTCTTGGGTCTGGAGAACAAAATTTGAAAAATTATGAGTTGGGCTGGGTACTGTGACTCACGCTTGTAATCCCAGCACTTTGAGAGGCTGAAGTGGGAGGTTGGGAGTTCGACACCAGCCTGACCAACATGGAGAAACCCCATCTCTACTAAAAACACAAAATTACCCGGGCATGGTGGCACATGCCTGTAATCCCAGCTACTTGGGAAGCTGAGACAGGAGAATCGCTTGACCCCGGGAGGCAGAGGTTGTGATGAGCCAAGATTGTGCCATTGCATTCCAGCCTGGGCAACAAGAATAAAACTGTCTAAAAAAGAAGGAAGGAAGGAAGGGAGGGAGGGAGGGAGGGAGGGAGGGAGGGAGGGGGAAAGAAAAGAAAAGTCAAAATGATCATCTGTCTCCAGTTTCCACCCATTTTTCTTGCTCTCCAATGAGGTCTGATTAATGCCACATCTTTATCCAGCAGGCAAAGAGATAAAAATCAATGAGTTGAAGCCAAATGATGTTAATTGAACATTATCTCAGATCCTCCTAGCCATTTTCTGGGTTAGGTGGACATTATGTTCCTTGTTTCAGAGAAAAAGAAATGGAAACAGAGAGGTTAAGTGACTCACCCATGGTCACACAGCCCTGAAATGGCTGAGCTCAATCAACTTCAAACCCAGGTAGGTCTAGAATGTTTGCCTTCTATAAAAAGGCTGGTTATCACAATTAAATTATCCTCTGCCATGATGGTCATTATCAATTGAGCACTTTATATCTAAATTTCATGGGGTTGGGCTGATAGGCATTGTCTATACACAGTGCTCCTTGGCAACGTGGAATGACCTACTTTTTTTCTACCTTGCAGAGATCCACATTGATATGTGACAATTTCCTTTTTTTTTCTTTTTCTTTTTCTTGTGTGTGTGTGTGTGTGTGTGTGTGTGTGTGTGTTAGGACTGCAACACTACTAATGACAATTCTGAAAAATATAACAACAAGAAACTCCATTCTTAATATTCAAGCCAGCCCCTTCAACAAAATTATTTTCACTTTCACATTGTTTTTCTAATATTTCATGTAATTGTGATTGTATCACACTGTTTCTTTCGAATTTGACTTTTTATTACTTAAATTTTTATCATTAACTTTTCCTCGTGTTTTTACATACTCTTGATTTACTTTTAGGAGCTGGATAATACTTCATTTGGAGATTATTGTGCATTATTAATCAGTTTCCTCAGTGTTGGAGTTTAAACTTACTTTAACTTGCATTTCTTTCATTACTACAATGAAAAGATATTTTTTTCTGCTTATTTATTATTTGTATTTGTATTTTATTTTTTTGGAAGTCTGCCCTTCACTCTTACCCAGTTATTTGTTGGAATCATTTATTTCTAACCAGTTACACACAGTGATTTATGTATACAGTTTATTTATTATATACAGGAAAATAGTAGTCTTTTCTGTTGTGAGTTCTTCCAGCACGTCAAAGCTCAGAATGTTTGCAGTCCTCCAGAATTCTGATCGTTTAATTTTTAGACAATATTTAGATTAAGATAATTTTTTTAAGAGATGAGGCTTTGCTTTGTCATCCAGGCTGGAGTGCAGTGGCACGATTATAGCTCACTGCAGCCTGAAACTCCTGGGCTCAAGTGATCCTCCCGCCTTGGCCTTCCAAACCACTGGGATTACAAGTGTGAGTCACTGTGCCTGGTCTAAATTTTTTTTTGTATTTAAATCTATCTATCAGAATCCATTCTGTATTATAGAATACAATTTGAATCTAAATAGATTTTTCTCTGAAATCAATAAGCAATTATTTAAAATGATTTTACTAAATAAGCATTCCCTTTTTACTTTCTCATTTCTGATTCACTCAATAAGTATTTGTTAATTGTGAATATATGCCAGGCCCCTGCTTGATCCTAGCAATATACTGAGACAGGATAGAATCTTCAGCACCCTCACCAGCTATCTGGGCTCCTCACTTTGTCCCAGTGATTGGGATGTCAAGTCTTTCTGTTCTTACCACACCTTTTCAGTAAGTGTCATTTTAGAATATGTTTTAGCATGTGGTAAGGCAAGATATGGTTTCAAATACTACTTAGGAGAAGTATAACTGTCTTTTTCTGGATAAATCTCATCATCTTTGCATCTGACTTCTAGTAACACTGCTGTGTGACCATTTTCCATGGGGTTCCCCAGTCGTTATCATTTCAATAAGCACTAGTTCTCTGGAGCATGATGCTATTACCAGGTATGAGAATCATGGATTCTTAGAGTTAAGAGACCTCAAGGAACACCTATCATGGGACGTTCATGTGCACCTTTCTGCATGTGCTTCCCCAACTCAAAAAGGATTTACCACTGGTGCAGAAACTTGTGGCTAGGAATGACCGATCTAGTCTAATGTTTCAGCTGGGTTTGCTTCCTTTTTCCAATGATCCTGCCAAGCAGCTGCCCATTCTGTGCTTGGACACTTAAGGATGAGGTACTCATTTCTTGTTTTTGTTGCCTTCCCAGTTAAAGCTCTGAGAAGATGGAAAGCTTGCTTTGTGTCTCTGAAAAAGAAGGTTCAGAGTGGGAGAATGAACTTGGCTCTATAGTTTTGAGCTCTGAGCCCTTGGGCATCCAAGGGCTGTCAAGCAAATAAAAATGTCCATTTGAGTCACTAAAGACCCCTGAGAAAGGAAGAGCTATCATTAAACTGCCAAGAAGCAACATTTATCAGATTTATCAGAGATGTTTGACCCTCCATTCATCTGGCTGAGTTTCCTCAACTTAGTCATGAGCTGTAAGCTCTGCACTGGGGAGCTGAGAATCACCATTCCAAGAGACTTTCTGCAAGCCAGAACCAAAATGCATCTTCTTTCTTGATTTTTCTTTCTTTGTTTTAAAAATTTTGGTGGGTGTTTTCATTTCCCCTTTTTATTCAAGTTTGCTATATGTTTTGACTTTTTATTTTGGACAAAATGAGTGACCACAGAGAACAAAATTGGAATGGACTATTTTTTTCTTCAAAAATAATAATCAAGAGAGAGCAAGATGAAGAAACGAAAAAAAAAAAATTCCTTCTGGATTTGGTTCCAGCTTTGGTAAAGTTTCAGGCCTGTGCTTATTTTAGCCAAACCATTTGTCCCATCCCTATTTATACAACAGGATGCGGAACAAGTTGTTCTTGCCTCATGTCCTGCTGCCTGTCAAAAAGAAATCTGTCTTGGAGGAAAAGCCAATTAACTCAAACGTCTTTCATTTGGATGTGTTTCACTCTTGCCTGGAGTCTAATCAACTCAGAGTTATAGGGCCTGGGCAGGTGCAGGGCAGAGCCCAGCAGGACCACATGGAGGGGAAAAACTTAGAGGTGGATCTAGAATTGAGGTTCTTACTCTTACCAACTCTGCAAACTTAGTTAATTTGCCTGTCTCTGCTTTCTCCTCTGATTTGTAGAAATCATAGCAGTCATAATAGCCACTACTCAGTACTACAGAATGATATTAAAACAATAATAACAATAACAACAACAGTAATCTGCCAGGCACTGTGCTAAGTCATCTCTATGTATTACTATGTATTATCTAATTTAATCTTCATTACAACTGGAGAGAGAGTATTATTATTATCCGAAGTTTATAAATTAAAAGTCAAGCTGCTCAACTTGTTTCTGTCTTCCAGGTCTCCATGACACCTTGACATTCACAGAGTTATCATATGGAGACTTCATCACCCATCAAGAATACTCACATATGACAAGTCAATTGAGTCCCAGGAGGTCAAGCAATGTCCCTCAGGCATCAACACCAATACCCAATTGCAAGTGTCTTTAGTTGACTCCTATGTCATTTGGGATGATGCTAATCACCCTAACAAACCACAACCTTTCAGTGGCCAGCATAATAGAAGTTTATTTTGTGATTACACATCAGATTGGTGTGAGTGTTTGTGTCTGGCCTGCCTCCACTTGGTGATTCAGGGATTCAGCCTTCTTCCACCTGGAGACCCTGCTGTCCTCTGCCCAGTTGGTGGTTAGGAGGAGACCCTGGAGAAGATGCACAGGCTTTTTCACCACTACTTACATGTCACTGAAAGCAACTGACCACATGGGCACACCTAGATGCAAAGGAGCCTGGGCAGTGGAGTCCCTGGCTGGGCAGTGGCTTCTTGATGACAGCTCTCCACACTGGAATAAAGAGCTCACATTTTGGAAAACATGCCTCTGCCACGACACCTCATCCAGTTTTATTCTCCTGTATCACAGACAGTTGAGGCGGGAAGATTCAGCATCTGGTCCTTCTTCCGAGTAAAGTTAAAGTGCCACGGGTTGAACATTAATTGACTTGGAGATTTGGAACAAACTCTGTGCAGACTTCACTGCAGGCACCATGGAAGATTTCAGGGCACTCTCTGACAAGCAAGATGCACTCCTGCTCTCCACAAATTATCTTCAGCCTGTGTTCTGGAAGCCCCGACCTGTGTCTCTCCTTCGTGTCACATTTTATGTTACCCAGTTTTTGCTTTTTAGAATTTTACATGAGCATAAGAATGAAGTGCATGCTTCCCACATCTGCTTCACCTCTGCTCGCCTTGGGCCCAAATATTTCAAGACCGGGATCATTACTTTGGATAGGAGAAGTGTAACTTGGATGAATACAATAAATACAAAACTCATTTTCATTTGCAGAGAGAGGGAAAACGGAGAGAAAAAAATAAACATTAACTTTGGGAACAGGCCAGATGCGGTGGCTCACACCTGTAATCCCAGCACTTTGGGAGGCTGAGGCGGGCAGATCACCTGAGGTCGGGAGTTCGAGACAAGCCTGGCCAACATGGTGAAACTCGATCTCTACTGAAAATACAAAAATTAGCAGGGTGTCGTGCAGCGCACCTGTAGTCCCAGCTACTCAGGAGGCTGAGGCAGGAGAATTTCTTAAATCCAGGAGGTGGAGGTTGTAATGAGCTGAGATCATACCACTACACTCCAGCCTTAGTGAAAAAGTGAGACTCCATCTCAAACAACAACAATCACAACGAAACCCTGGGAACAAAGATAGACACACATGCACGTCCAACTGAATCAAGCTGAGGGGAAAGCATCATTTTGTTAAAAAGAAATAGAGGCATTTTGTATTCCACAGTCAATATGTAGGACTTACAGCCACTCATTGGATCAAAGCATGAACTAGTTTGGGAGAATTCTAAAATCTGTGCCAAAGAGAGAGAGAGAAAGAGCACTTTTAAGTTACTTACTAATATCTCAGAGTTCCTAAATTTTAGAGCTGGTTGGAAACTCAGGATTCTCTCAACCATTGCTCTTTTGTTACAGGTGAGGATACCGAGTCAGAACTTTGCCATCTCTGCTTCTAAAACCCTCTCCTCTAGCCATTTGACACTTGGCTGCCAGATCTACCTTTCTAAATTAGTAAATATTAGCATCTGACAAAGTTGCTTCCTCATCTGAAATCTTTCCAATTGCCATCACCCACCAGAAAAAAAGCTGATATTTGTCCATCAACTCAACCCTGTCCACTGCTGGATTTTCCTCAGGCCGCCCTGCTGAACTGCCTCTGGCTGTCCTCATCCACCCACCACAGTGACTCATACCCACAGGAAGGTCTCTGTGCTTGGCACTTCCCGTATTTCTACTTGTCCTTTGTCTGCTCCAGCAAACAGAAAAAATTCTCTTCTCTGGATTCCTACACTGCCTCTTGTCTAACCCTAGCCCAGTGCTTACCACAGGGTACCAGAAAATAGCTGTGATGAATGTGTGTGTGATGGTTTACCCCTCTAAGGCCTTCAGGCTGCCTGATACTCTTGTCACATGACGATCCCCTTAATAGACTGTGGGATCTGGAAGGCAAAGGCTGTGTTTCATTGGTTTATTATCAATCTATTCCCCAGGTCTGGGGTAATGGATGCTTTATAGTGGGGGGTGCAAAAACCACCTGTGCACCTGTTGGCTATGGTTGGGCTAAGGTGACATTCTTGCTAAGCCCCTTGAATTTCCTTTGCATGGATATCTGCATGGCTGGCTCCCTTACCACTTTGGGATTTGAAATGCTTCCCACCAGAGTGGGCTTTCTTGACCTCATAACCCAAAATAACACCCATCACTCTATTTCCTTATCCTGTTTTGCTTTCTTTATAGTATTATTATTATTATTATTATTATTGCCATCTGATCGAGTAAGTCTGCATTTCCTTGCTGACTTATCACCTGTCTCACCATCACTGGACATGAGTGTCACAGGAGTGGGCCCTGTTTGTTTTCTTCACTCTTAAATCTTTTATTCCTAGAACAGTGCCTGGCACATAGTAAGTGGGTCAAGTGTTATTGGATGAATCATACAACCATTAGGTGTTTTAATCCATTACGCTTTCCCAGACAGACCTCATGGTTTTTCTTTAAAAAAAAAAAAAAGACTAAAATCTTTCTCAAAAAATGCCAAAGTCTCAGAAATAGAAAAACAAGAAACAGTTAAAAATAAACAATTAAGCCAAAACCTCCCCAACCTGCAGTGATTCATCAGAGTACAGTCAACAGGCATCCTTGGAAATCTTAAGACGCACGTGCTGCAAAAAGCAACAAGGAAGAAACGGCAGATTTCTCTGTTTTACTTTTATATACCAACTTGCTAGTTAACAGTGGGAGCAATCAATAAACTTTAATAGGATGCTATTACTTTAGGGTTGTAGTAAACTGAAGAATAAAGAATAATAGCTTTTCAACCTTTTATCAGTCTGGGGAGCTAATTTAATATGCACGGAAAATGCATTACAATAATTTTTATAACTATGCAGTCCAGACTTCTCTAAAGATTTTCCAGGAACTAAGTAATGTGCAAAGAATCCAACCCGAATATATAGTACAAAAACCATGGCTACAATAAGAGGGAAGCCCATACTAATTCTATATATTTTTTTTAAAAACCCTGGATGTTTATATGAAAAATGCCACTGGGCTCTGAAGTGGCACGAGACACTCATTGCTGTTCTGTTTTGTGTGTTGTGTTTTTTCAGCCAGTCTTCCCTTAATGAAGTGGACTGATCATTCTCATTTGGAATCATTCAGACTGTAGACAAATATGCTAAAGCTTTAAGTATATAATTTTTAACCTCTTAGAAAGGTTGAATGATGTGTTATGAAACTATTACTGTGCACAGTTCAAATTCAATGCATCACAAAGGAGCTCCATTAATCCTAATTTAACATGCATCTGCTCACAATTTGGTAGAGGAAATAGGCCAAGAAGTGAAGAAACAGCCCGTGATCATGCACAAGAAAAAGCTTTTCGTCCATGTCCAGGGACCTGGGCAATTGCTTGACTCTCTTAGAACTCTGAACCTGCAGGAATATTGCAGGCACATCCTGTCTTTTCCCTCTTCCTACTGACCTTCCCTGGCCAGTTCTCCACTCTGCAGAGTGATCGTTCCATACTGCAAACCAAATCTACTTTATACCTGTGACCTGTGACCACCTGAGATCCACAGCAGTAAGTCCAGGGTTAGGTGCCCCAGATAGCAGGCTGGGACTAGCATGAGGAAAACAAGCCACTCATCCTGGGTGCAAAATTGAAGACAATACTGAACAACTGGGTCATCAAGGTAAATAATATTTGAATGTTCTTTAAAAAATTCAAAGTTAATGCAAAAAAATCTATCATGCACAAAAATCCATCACGCACAAAAGATCAAAATTTTAAATAAATATGGGATCAGAAAAGCTCAGCTATAATGGAGCCCAAGGCAAAAGGAAAAACAAGTGAGACCGAGTCTGTCTTTATTTAAAATTTTGATCTTTTGTTCACTGTGGATTTTTTGCATTAACTTTGATTTTTTTTAGTGCATTCAAATATTAATCTTGGTTACAGTTTTTCAATGCCCCCTCAAATTCTGTACCCAAGGCGAATGTCTCATCTGCCTCATCACAGTTCTAGATCTGCCAAATAGAATTAGAACCTTCTGCCTCTGCAGTCCTATAGTCCTTTGTTCATTTTGTCCTATGACACCAGCCGAATTGGATTGCAGGTGTGTCTCCACCCTTACCCTGGGAGGATGGTTATTATCTCATTTGCTTGCATCTCCCCACAAGACATCCTCAACAAGTATGAATCATGTTGATTGAAACATGTAGAGTGCAGAGGAGGGATTCAAACTTTTACCCTAGCCTCATCCCAGCCACTCCTTCTTCTGACCCACTTCCCACTCTTGTTCCCAGCCTCACTGAACTTTTCAGTGTTTCTTGATTTTTCCCAGTGGCAGACTCTTATGTTCTCTTTCTTCTGTTTTCTCACTTTGGAACTCCTTCCCCTTTCTCCCTTGCCATGTATATGGGTAAAAGCCCGAGAGCTGGTGACAGGTGGCCTGGGGGAGCTCCCTGATTCACTCAGCCTCTCTGTGCCTCAGTTCCCTCACCTGTAAAATGGAGCAAGAACAGTGTCTATGTGGTAGGATTTTTGAGAATTAAATAAATGAATGTATGTGAAACCTTTAGCACAAAGCTGATGGGTGATAAGTAATAGGAACTAATCAGGTATGATGCAATAGCTGGAACTAGAACTAGAGGCTGTTTTCACACCTTGGTCTGAAGGGCAAGAAAAGGGAGCAGTTTCCCAGACCCAGACAGAGAGCTGTGTGGGGAAAACTGTGGCTGCATCTCCAACCCACGGGGTCCTAGGGAAGAAGTTCCCGCCCTTGCCCTGCTTTTGCTCTCACATCTCTTGCTGTGCCCCCTTAACTAGATCTGGGACCAGAGTACAGGGGCCTCACACAGGCAATCTACAGAGGTTAGACTAACGGGCTCAGTGCAGGGTAAAAAGGGCTGGCCAGTGGATTTGGGGTCGAGGAGGGCAAGAGAAAGAGAGGCAGTCCAATAGCTTTGCCAGGGAGTCAGCAAACATTGTTCCATTAGGTTGGTGCAAAAGTAATTGCGGTTTTTGCCATTAAAAGTATTAGTAAATAAGACAAAGTGAGGGGCAATAACTTTGTCTCCTGTATGGCGATCCCGAATGAACCCGACTTCCTGTGCAGCAGAAGCTTCTTTCCATCCCGCCAGGCACTCCCTGGGCCTCTCCATTGTGCAGAGAGGCTGGGGAAAATGTCTTTGGTGCCCTGATTGGTCTGGGGGGACCAATAAGGTCTTGTTTTTCTTGAGAGGAATCTTGCTCAGGTTTCCCCAAGCCCTATCGGCTCTGATGATAATAGGCTTGTGTGTACTGCTGAATTAGTCTGTGCCCGTCCAGCCATCTTTAGCTTACATTAATCACACCCTTTTACTCAAAACAGTACAACTCTGATCTAAACCAATTAAGCCTGTGTTGTTTAGACAAAGAGATTAATATAACTCCGAAAGCATAACCTTTGGCCATAGAGGTGTCTTAAGATAATGAGTTTGATTCAGTAGGTTGGCTTTGTGGAAAGGTATGTTTTAGAAGAAGATATCTATTTGTAGATAAGGAAAAGAAATCCACCCAGACAAACAAGTTCTAGTCGTACACATGCGGGTATAAAGGAGGTTAAGGCAGAGCGATTTAGAGCTGATGGTTAGAAAATGCAGATCTTTTCTCCCTTGGAAAATCCAGCTGACTCTGACAAAGGAACAAAATACAAAATAAAATCAAGCAAAGGCAATTACAGCTATCGTACAAGTCTGAAGTAGATGGTTTATGAAAAGTGTTGCTCAAGGTATAATCCTTTCTGCTCTTAGGGGAACAGGGGAGTGACTTCATGGAGGGTATCTAGGAAGAGAGAAGCCATGGCAGTGTGGTGTAATGCAAGGAGCACTGGATAGGAGTCCTTACTACTAGGTTGTGTTTTCGTTGAATGCTTGAGTGCTCCTATGGACTACCCATTATGCTGGGTGCTGAGGATGGACTGATGTGTGGATTGTGGTCCCTGCTTTCAAGCAGTTGGCTGTCTCCTGGAGGACAGGAACCCATCAAAAGAAATGTCACTGCCTTGGTGAGGCTGTGGGCAAGACGAGCACAGTTGCCTGTGAGCTAAAGATCAAGACACTGAGTCCACCCCCCGGGACTTCAGCCAAAGCTTCTGAGAACGAGTAAGCTCTGAGCTGAGTCTTAAAAGATACAGAGAAGATCTCCTGACGGGAAGGTGTGGAAAGGAACTTTAGGCAGAGAGTGAGCAAAAGTATGAAACTGCAAATCATGAAAGAAACGTCTTAGCCACTCTTCTGAACTCCCAGAGCATAAACTTTGAGATTAGGAATGGGTGAGGACCATGGTCCCTAAATTAAGGTGCTTGGAGACTGTTGTTCAAACCATGAAAATAGGAAGGGCTGTAAGCACAGGGAGTGGTCAGCATTGTTTCTGGAATCACTGTGGTTACCACCAATTAACAGTGAAGCCTTGGTTATTTCACTTATCAAACCTCAGATTGCTCATCTGCAATGGGTGCGTTGGTTACCCGGGTCTGTGAAAGTCCTTTTCAGCCTGTACTAATAATGTTTTTTTATTCTGTGTTTTTCATATTTTTTCTATTTTGGATACTTGACTCTGGAGAGACTGCCCCTCCTAGGGTTAGTTAAGTCCCAGAGAGAGCAAGTAACTTACCCGTGGAGCAGGCTTTCATGTGCAAACCAACCAATCGGAGCTCACACTCCCAACCACCTCCTTTATTCAGCACTTACCCTCCTATTCCCCTGCCCTAATCATCCGGCTGGGTACTAAATAACTAAGGGTAGCCTCCATGCCCCACAGCCCACTTTGGTCAAACAAGTCACTCCTAAACCTGTTTAGCCTACCCTGCCATTCTTCCGGAGAATACCACAGTAAAGATTCTTGCCTGTGTTGTCTCTCCCACCCCTCCCTCCACCTCCTGACCAGCCCCTGGCTACCTCATTGGCCCCCTAGCCATGGTGTGGTGCATCCCTTCCTCTTAGGGTCTGTGAGTATAGCAAGCTACCTTTCAATAGCAATGATCTCCTGATCTGCCTACTGCATATATAAATAAGAATAAAACCTATATGTTCAAACACAGCAGTGTTCCTGAATCACAAATTGGGCCCCAGGCCAGGCAAGTGGGGCTGAAACACAACCTTGGGCCAAAACCTGGACTGTGTGTGTCAGCCCAGCGGTGTGTGTATGTGTGTGTGTTTTCAGTTTGCACAAAGGTGCCCTGCAGGCTCGTGTGGCCCCGGGGCAAGTCATTTCACCTCTTTGAATCTCAGTTTTCTCATTTGCAAAATGTGAGCATTGGTCTAAATGTGGAGTGTGTTTTCCAGATTTGAGATTCTCTAATCTTCCTCTCCGTAGGACCTTAGACAAATCTGTTCCCCAAGTTCCCCATCTATCAAGCGGGTATAATTTTCCCTATTTCCATCTTTCCTTGTCCTACAGATACTGAGTGGGAGAAGCTATCTGAAGCTGCTTTGTAAACTGTAAACTCCGGTGCCAAGGGGGGGTCTGCTATTAGCGGTATTGTTGGGTATGAGCCTGTCCCTGGCTGTAGGTGGGTGAGGCTTTCGGGGCAGTGGTATATGATTTAGCAAATTATCTCTTCAATGTGCTACAGAGTCCGCCAGGAGTTTGCTCACTGCAGGATGAGGGAACAATAAGGCCTCGCTGTATTCAATAACAGTGGTTTAATTATCATGATTATCTCACATTTGTATAAAGTCTTCGCTTTCAGGATCTCAAAGTACTTTATAAACATTAAGCCTCTTGGTCCCCAAGGGGAGATACTAAATTGATACACGAGCTTGCAGGTCTCTCCACTTCCTGGCTCAAAAGTGGTTTTCTCCCATCCAGGTGAGGATGAAACAGAATCTGACATGCACTGTGCAATGTTCAACATCAGAGGTTTAGGGTGTATGTATGATGGGCCAAGCTGAAAAATATTGAGAATGGGAATAGCCACCATTTATTGAGAGACAATTATGTACAAGACTAGACTCCAGACTTGCATTAGATCGTGTCATGGCAGTAATTACCCCCTCACCGTATAGGTGAGGAAACTACAGTTCAGAGAAGTTGAGCTGCATACCCAAGGTCACACAACCAGGGAAACTAAACGTGTAGGTGCGACTTGGATACAGATCTGTAGGTCTCTCTGAGACCAAAATCACCACTCTGCACCATACTCAGCTGCCCTCCAGGGCAATGCTTGCTTTGAGCCAATGCCCTTTGTTTTGCACTCATGGAATGTGTCTGTGTTTCTCTCACCTTGGCCTTGTGATTCGGCTGCATAGAGTAGGAGGAGGTGACCTTTTTAAGAGGCGGCAGTGAGCAACTCTGTGCTGACTCACCCAGGGGAGCCAGAGCCACACCTCTGCCCAACCTCTGCTGCCGATGCTCCAGTTACTATCGGGGTGTACATGTCACCCCTCACATTAGTCAGATTGCACTGCTATGACAAAACACTGTGGACTGGTGGCTTATAAAAAACAGGTATTTATTTCTCATAGTTCTAGAGGCTGGAAATTCAAGATCAAGGTGCTAGCATGGGCCAGTTCCGGTGAGGGCTCTCCTTCAGTGTGCAGACTGCCGTCTTCTAGTTATAGTCTCACATGTGGGAAAAAAGGGCTACAGAGCTATCCAAGGTCCCTTTATTCAGGGCACTGATCACATTCATGAGGCTCCATGCTCTTGACCTAATCATTCCCTAAAGGCTCCACTTTCAAATACCATCACCTTGGGGGCTGGAATTTCAATATATAAATTTTGAGGGGGACACTTTCAGTCCATTGGACCTTTAAACTTAGCAGTTTTAGAGCCACTATTTTATGACGTTCACACATTCTGTTGGTTAAGAATTTGGAAAAGGAGACCAGCTAGGCCAATCTCCTATGCCTCAGCCAGGGAGACTTAAGCAGCAGTGGTGACTCAAAGGCCCAGGTCTGAAATCATCTGGAAGCATCTTAATTCACATGCCTGGTACCTGGGGTTGCTGATGAGATAATGTACACACAGCTTCTTCACGTGGCCTGGGCTTCCTTACAGCATGGCTGCCTGAGGATATTCAGGCTTCTCACATGGCCACTCTGGGCTCCAAACATGACTGTTCTATAGAGAACAAAGTGGAAGCAATGCGTTTGCTGTTATGTTTGTTTGTTCTTGAAGTCACACATGGTCACATCTGTTGTCTTCTATTAGCTACAGTGAATCACTAAGATCAGCCTAAACTATTAGGTTGGTGCAAAAGTAATGGCAAAACCATAATTATTTTTGCACCAATCTAATATACTATCTGGGTGTCCACCGGACCACACTGCCTTCAAAGGCTATAGGAGAAGAGTCCTCCCTGAGGTCTTCCAGCTTCTGGTAGTTCCAGGTATTCCCTGGCTTGGAGACATATTCATTTATTTATGTGTCTCACTGAATTATGAGTCCTGGAGGACAGGGAATATGTCTAATATATGTTTGAATTTCCAGAACCTGATTTTAGATCTAGCACCATAGAGGGTGACCAGTGAAGGTTTGAAGCATAAATGAGTCAATGAATGCATGGGTGAATGAATGTATAGTTGGGGATGATCTCTCTTCATGGGCAGCCAAGTTGCTGATCATTTGGACTCCTTTCTACATGAGTGGAGTGTTCTTGTCCTTTGTTTTCGAGGAAATGAACCTTATTTGTGATTTGTATTTTGATAGCCTAATAAGGATTTTCTCAATTGCTGGAGGGCTGTAGGCGTTGACGAGCTCACAGGTGTCTTTTAGCACTAACATGATGTATTTTCTTTTTGCTATTTGATCCTGTGATCTGCTTCCAAGACTAATGGGTTGCTTTTTGGATTAACTGTATTAATCAATGTGCTGTAGAGATGTGATTGCTGTAAGCATCTTTCATCAGGAGGAAGGCGAATGAAGAACTCAGGTCTTCGGAAGATACGTCCATGTGGCTGTTGTCCTGGGTCATGTAACAGGTGCGTTTGCATAGATTGCATCTTCATAAACATCCATTTTATGCCATCATGGTTTAAGTTAAAAAAGAATTTCATTGGCAAAGTGATTAGCTGCAGGGGGCAAAAATCATTCCAGTGAATACTGTTTTTCCCTTTGATACATCTCCAAATTGATGTTTCCATCTCATTGTTTTTATATTTGTTTTTTAACTTTATCTAAAGATTTTTTTAAAATGAGAATTATTTTACAAAAGGCAAACTCTCACCACTTTTCTTATGTAAAGCTGATGTGACAATGCAAGTGTCAACAAGAGGGCAAGATCCGTCTCAGGGAAATCTTGAAACCTCTAAGTGGAATTTGCATAAAATAGTTCTGGTATTATTATTCACTATTCTTTCCCTGACAGATATGTCAAGGCCTTGAAACCTAAAAGAACAATTATGCTATTGTATCTCTCAGAGGATTCAAGGGGTGTGTCTTTGGTGGAAAAAGTGCTATTAGAGCTTTGAAAGCCGTTAAAAGGCAACCCAAGGGACTCTTTAGCTAGTCATTTTATAAAGAATGCCTCTGCTTTAAGTGTCTTAAAGTACGTTTATTCAACTCTTACTTTCGGCTTTAAAAAAACCTGCTAATAATTAATGTCTGTACATTTTTTTAAACGTTTGCATTAGCTATAAATAAAAACTTCAGATGGAGTCATCATTAAGTTTAACTATGATTCTTGTGCGATGGGACCTGTATCTTTGTCAAATGCCTTGCAACAAATTACCTGTAAAATTATTTTTTTATTTAGCTAGCATAGTGGAAGCCATTGCCATTGCCAATTATGGAGCAAATCAGTAACTAATCAGTAAATCCTTTCCCTGCACAAGCTGGCTTAACTTAACATGTCTGAACATTAAGAAACGAAACATTGATAAGGCAGGTCTCGTTGCAGCTGGATGGGGTGCGGTAGGCAGTGATCCGACTTTAATTTCCTCTGAAACCTGCTGATTATGTTATTCTCCGGTTCGGCTGGGTTTCCCTGGAAAACGGCAATGCCAACTTTTGATGAGAATAGTTTTGAAATTCAAGAAAGACACAGAAAGGCACAAAATGCTTCTGTCACTTAAGGTGATAAAGCCAGTACTGAAAATGAATGAACCAGGAAAAACTTCAGTCAAAATGCTGCGAAGACTGTGCGGTCAGGGAAATTTTGATTCCAGTGACCAAGAACTAATATTCACTGGCATGGATGAGTGCTCTGTGTTTTTAACAAGCGGTAAAGTGGTGCTCATTTTGTATACGCTAAAGAATCCCAAGATGATGTTCATTTATTTTCATGTGTGTGTTCTTTCACTTCATAGTTTTTGGGAGTGAGAGGTGCCCTTGAATCCATCTACTTGGACGTGCTGTTTTGTGGATAAGAGAAGGAAGGTTCAGGATGGGTAAACTGAGTCCAGTTATCCAGTGATGAAGGACAGAAGAGACCTGTGTAGACTGTGAATACCCCCAATATCCATGTCGCCTCTTCCATAGTTACAAAATTCTGGCAAACACAAGGGTAACCTTAATAATGAGCATATTTCCCACAGTCCTGTGTGGCTATGCAAAGCCATGTGCTAAGGGTCTGGCCTACTAGATAAAAGCAAAAGTGACCTATAAAATTCCTGGGAAACTCCAGTTTCCTCTTCCACTAGCACAGGACCAGCCACTTTGGAAATGGAGGCATATACAGAGTATAGCAACACAGAAGGAGACTGACTCTATAGGGCACCGTCCCAGTCTTGGCCTGCCTGCCTCCATATAGGTGAGAGAAATACAGCTCTGATTGCTTAGGTCATTGTAATTTTGGGTCTAGTTCCTTGCATCCATACTTTATCTTAAACAAATGTAGTAACTACTGAAAGTGCTCCAGGTCGGGTGCGGTGGCTCATGTCTGTAATCCCAGCACTTTGGGAGGCTAAGGCAAGCAGATAACTTGAGGTCAGGAGTTTGAGGCCAGCCTGACCAACATGGTGAAACCCCATTTGTACTAAAAATACAAAAAAAAAAAAAAAAATTAGCCAGGCATGGTGGTGCATGCCTGTAGTCCTAGCTACCTGGGAGGCTGAGGTAGGAGAATGGCTTGAATCCAGGAGGCGGAGGTTGCAGTGAGCCGAGATTGTGCCACTGCGCTCCAGTCTGGGCTACAGAGCAAGACTCCACCTCAAAAAAAAAAAAGAAAAGAAAAACACTCCTTTGGCTCCAAGCAGTGTGCTGAATAGGTTACTTCTGTCAACCTTTTCCAAGCATGGTGGCAACACAGCTAGAATCTAGTGGTCTTAAGCACCCTACTGGATGCTGTTCTCCCAATGGACAATGGTGTCATTTACTAGGAATCTCAAGCACCCAGCAGAATCTGACACTCAGAAAGTGCTCAATCAAATTTTATAAGAGATCAATGAATGAATAACACTACATATAAGGATTCTAGATTGTCTCTCTGCTATACCACATGGTACCCTGGGTGTACTCAGTGGAGAAGTATAAGTCTAAGCTTGAAATTTTGGCCTGATCCATATCTCAATGTATTGTTTGATGACAAAGTGATTCATTAAAACCTTGTGGATTTGTCTCTTGCTCATTCTCTTTTCGTTTTCCTTTCTGGTATTGTTGTATCTCAATATGATATAAACAGAGCATAAATCTTGGCTTTTGCCAACTGCTGTTTGGTTGGAATTGCCTGTATTGTCTTGACATATGTTGGAGTCTTTAAATTAACGGAGAAAAGAACTGATTTAAAAAATGGCATTTGCATTAAGAGTTATAAATGGGCAATTTGGGAAGCACGAAGACAGACATGGAAAGTTATGCACAAATACTACAATTAGCATAGCAGTGGGGTCTTGACTCCATGAAATATACAGTCTTGTACATTCCTCAGGAACATATGCTGTGTAAAGTATATATGTGGCATCATTTTCATATCCAAGACTCACAGTGAGCCAGAGGGTCACTTCCAACCTGGACAAGCTACAAAATCTCAGATTCTTGGTGGATTTCAGGCATGCTTTCCCCCTCTTACGTCTTGAGTTTTCAAATACCTTTGTAATGGTTTTGGGCAGACCTTATTTTTATACGTGATTAATGGCTGGCTCTTTTCAGGATCCCAGCTCAAGAAAATCTCACCGAACCCACAGGGTGAAAAGCACTGCCAGGATCCCAGAATCATGAGATCTAGAACCTGGACTACCTATCTTCAGTTGCTTGGCACCTCCATTTTCTCAACTCCCTTAGCTGTTGACCTCTGTTTGTCTCTTAAAGTTACTGATGGCTTGATTCATCTCCTGGCTCAAGAGTTTCCTTGATCCTGACAAATCAGTTCTTCACTCAATTATTCATTTAACTATTGTCTACCCTCTACTTACAGGTATTGTGCTGAGTAGGAGAGAGAAAGATGAATAAGACCTAATCCCTTCCCTTAGGAGAGCTCACAGACTAGTAAGGATGCAGACAAGGAAAGAGGTGATTCCAATATGATGCAGTGAGGCTGGCCAAGGGGAGCAAAGGAAGGGTTGGAGACCCTGTAGGAGTTAGCCAGGGAAAGAGGAGATGGCCAGGGTGAAGGAAAGAGAAAGGCAAGAGATTCTGAGTAGGGCACTTTAGAAAAATTTTAAGATGGCATCAGAACATGCTGGAAAGTCAGAAAGGAAACTTTAGAAGGAATACAAATATGAATGTATAGACATGGGTTTCCAAATATTTAGAAAGCTGTGTCTGTTTTTAATTATTATTATTATTACTAGTAGTGTTAGAAGTAGTAATAGTAGCATGTATCCAATATAAGAAACTCATAAGGCTGGCCGCGGTGGTTCACATCTTTAATCCCAGCACTTTGGAAGGCTGAGGCAGGTAGATCACCTGAGGTCAGGAATTCCAGACCAGCCTGACCAATGGGGAGAAACCCTGTCTCTACTAAAAATACAAAATTAGCCAGTTGTGGTGAAGCATGCCTGTAATCCAAGCTACTTGGTAGGCTGAGGCGGGAGAATTGCTTGAACCTGGAAGGCGGAGGTTGCAATGAGCCAAGATAGCGGGATTGCACTCCAGCCTGGGCAACAAAAAAGAAAAAGTCTCCTAAAAAAAAAAAAAAAAAAAGAAAAGAAAAGAAATAAAAAAGGAAAAAAGTCATATTTTCAGAGCAGAGTCCTGATGGCTGTTCTGAGTAGGCACCATATTGATCTCTGGCTATAGGTTTAACATCTGTAGGTGGATGAAGGGTGGCAAGATTCAATGACACGCCCACAGGTAAACTAGTTTGTTGCTTCCTTTTTTGATCATACAATTCTAGAAACATATTCCTATTTCAAAGACATCAATAAATTAGGATACAAATCACACAGCAATGAAAGGGCTTACTTTTCGTGATTCTTGCTACCCACAACCCAAATGTGAGAAATTCCAGTACATTTTCACCATCACAGGCATTAAAAATAATAACAATAATGACAATAAATGCTTGTGTAGCTTTCCCCACTTGCCAAGCATCATTCCAGGGCTTTTATTACTCGCTTAGGCTTCTCTACAGCTCTATAAGATTGACACCATTGCTATTCCCATTTTTAAAGGTGAGGAAACTAAGGTGGAGGCATTAAGGTCACTTCACTGAATTCACACAGTAAGTGAGGGAACCAGGATTTGAACCCAGGGCTCCCGAGTACAGAGGGCAAGCTCCAATTCCCTCAGTGCTGCTGAAGAAAGATGTTGTAATCTTTTGCTTTACCTCCATTTTACAGGCTAGGACACTAAGCCCAGCAACAATGAATAATAATCAACCCCTGGTCATGCATTTGGCAGTGCTGTAGCTAGAATGGTCCTTTTGCTCCCTCCAAAATCTAGGCTTTTTGAAATGCAAAACTCTACATTAATGTTACAAATTACCTGGGCAGCTTTTATTTTGGGGAATGGGAGTATATCAACAGGTGGTTGACATTTTTCACCTGAAAAGTCTGGGGATTTGTCATTGTGTGGGTGTCGTCCGCCCTCTGCCATCCCTTTTCACTCTCTGACTCATCTCCAAGTCTCTCTTTCTATTCCTAGCCTCTTTCTTCTCCCCAGTTCCCCTCCACCACACGACTCTGAAGATGTCAGCCATCAGATTTGCTTCCCTTCCTGTTTCCCAATGTCTCCTTGACCCCGGAAAGCTCCCCGAAGCTCAGCCTCAGCTCACCTTCTCCTGTGACTGTCCCGCCCACTCCTGTGCCAGCAGGAGTCTGCAGAGCCCCACTCAAGCTGTCCAAGTTAAACTTTAAGCAGTACCAGTCAGACAATGAACTGTGGCATCATGGGAAATTTAAGTTATCAAAAGAACTTTTAAGTAGTCTGCAGTGCAAGCTGAAGTTGAACTTGCTGGGTGAATAAAAAGTAGCAAGGTAGAGAGTACATGGGCAATGCATTGAGTTGAAGCATTCCAAAAGATAGGAGAAACTTTAAAAATGGTTTTAGGAGTAAGATTTAGCAACCTGGGGATATGGGATTAAAGAAGCAACTGCACAATGGTTGGGTAGAGAAAACCCTCACTGAGTCCAGACACCTTGCTTCTAGGATAATTTCTCCTCCTACCTAATTAGGTAACGTTTGAAGACATTCCTAAATTGTATTATTTTTAGTTTCACTGACCTTAAGAAAACCCTCCTTATAAAAATATTTTAATGCAAATTTTGCAGTTTTTCTTGTACTCTAAAATCTATAGATACTCAAAGTTGAAAATTTAAAATCAGTTGAAAAGGAGAAAGAAGAAAGAGACCCCTCTGTAAAGACCACCATGCATTTAGTATTTTAGACCCACCATGCATGTTGTATTTTAGTCTAATCTTCTACAGGAAGTAATTTGTGGTTTGAGCTGCTTAATGCACATGAAGACATGCAGTATGCATCACATGCATTTGGTCCAGGGTATTGCAAACTCTTCCGACACGTACTTTTAAGACCTCAGAGCAGTTTACCTGCAAGCTGTGACATTTATGCTATTTCTTTTCTTTCCACTTATTCCAACAGCACTGCTTCTGCACAGCCTCCCAATTCGGGAAGAAACAGTAGCACGTCCAGAAGGGAGTTGAGGGAGACAGTGAAGGGACAGTTCACCGTGTAAGAGACGGCAACACAGCGAGTGACTAGCAACTGTGGGGGCTGCTACCCACTGGGCCTGAAGGGGTGGCGGAGCAGGCAGTAGCCAGAGTTTGAAGAAAGCTAAAACCACAAGGAGGGGAGAGGGCAGTCCCACAAGAGGAAGCCCAAGGCTGCAGTCTGCACCCATGGAGTCCTCATGAGAACAATTTTGACCGCCTTTGTCCTGATCCCTCTCTCCATTGTGGCTCAAAACCAGCCCAAGGATTCATTAGCTATTTGGAAAATTTATCAAAACAACAAAAATCAGGTTCAAAGGTGAGTGCAGAGAACAGCTGTAATTCTGTCTCTCCAGAGTTCTTGTCTTCCCTCTTGTTTCCTTCAAACAAGCCACTGCATTGCTCTCCCATTTTCCTTTGTAAAAATGGTGTGTGGAATAGGGTTATTGCAGCAGGGATTAAATATGAAAACAGTTGCTCCAGACAAGGCCCTCCAGAAATGCACCCTGGCGTTTCTTCAAGAGCAGATTCTACATGGAGAGGTGGAGCAGAAGCAATGATGCTCAGGACATGGCCCTGGACTACTTGCCCCACGTCTGTGGGATCCTGAGTACGAACCAGCATTTTAACAAGTTCTTCCATCTCTCAAGCTTCTCCAGCACAGCTAATCTGAAAGCCACTGAACTGGAGGTCAAGAGAGGAGAGATCCTCCGAGACATACAAGGCAACCTCACTTGACCCCAGCAGGGTGACCAGGGGTCCTTGTTCACATAGGACAGAATCCCGAGATGTGGGACCTTCAGTGTTAAAACCAGGAAGGTTCCAGGCAAACCAGGAAGCATTGGTCACCCTAACTCCAAGTTTGCTAAGAGTAACAAATCCACAATGTCATGTCAAGCTGTTCTGTCTTTATCATATCTTTAGGGAACCTATGGTTAGCCTGGGTCTTGTGACATCACAAGAGTTAGGTGAGATTAGGTGTGAATCTCTGCATTCCAGTAGAGGAAACTGACACCTGAGGAGATTTAGGGACTCACCCGAGGTAGGATCAACTAGGCCTAGTTTTCACCTGAGTCTGGATCTAGTCACTCAGGTGGGCTCAAACTTAACTCCAACACCACCAGCCGGTTCCCACAAGATGGAATTCTAGTGAACAAGTCTGTCTACACCAGAACAGGATTTTCTTGTGGTTTCTTTTCAACACCAGAATTTCCAAATTCTCTGAATATAGGAGGTGCTCTAGAAATATTTGTTGGCTCAACAAATGGAGGAAAAACTCAATGAAGGCTCATTCAAAATACACATTGGTGGTTATTTTTCCGTATCACTTCTCTGCTCTGCTCTAAATTCCGTAAATGTGGGATTATGCCTGTCTGCCTGTCATGGTACCCGTACCTACAAGAACATCAGGGACAGCGTGGTTACACAATACAGGCTTGCTGGATTTGTTGACTTGAAGGCAAAGTGTAGGCTTTAGGCCAAAGGAGTTGATTTTGGCCACCTGGAACACACAACAGAAAGTACTCTTGAGGCAAAGTCCGTGGCACTATAATAGTTTACCCTGATGGGAACTGCTTAGAGCTTAGGACAACAAAACCCTGTTCTGAGGCTGGTTTTTCATGTGCAATGCTGAGATGTTCTGAAGGATGCCAGGCAGAGACTCTTACAAGGAAAAAGAGTGTCCAGCTTCTTTAACTTACAATTCTTGGCCCATCTCCTGGGTGCAGCTGAGCCATTGACTCTTGGCCGCTCATGGCAGTTGGAATTCCTTGAAAACAAATCTGATTTCAGAGGAGAGAACATTTCACAACTGATGTCCAAACATTTTCCAAACAAATTTGATCATGTTCATTTTCCAGGAGAGGTGCTGGGACTTCCATCACCTCTCTCCTTTTGGTCCCCATCTCTGGGGCAGAGGCCAAGCTCTCAGCATCTCAGCAGAGTCGGGAACTTGAATTAATGCTATTTCTGGCTGAAAAATGATTTGGTGGCATCAAGCCCAGTTATGATGTTGAAATACAGAAGTGGATGAATACAAAACATGATGCATAGACTTTAAAGGAGAGAGGCTGGAGTTAGGCAAGGAGACATCTCCGGATAAACACCATGGTCTCTGCGGACAAAGCATCAGCCAGCATGTTCAGAGTTGGAGAATTACTACAAATGGCATCCTCCCAGTGTGAATGATTCCTACCACTCTCAAAGTCAGACTACAAACAAAGATAAAATAATGCAGAAGTTTTTTTCTGCCCAGACTGGAAAACTTGTGTTTTGCCATGAAACCAAAGGGAGTTCTGATTACATCTAGTGATACAAAATAAAATTATATGGGTCCGATGGCCCACACCTGTAATCCTAGCATTTTGAGAAGCTGAGGCAGGAGGATTGCTTGAGACCAGGAGTTTGAGACCAGCCTGGGTAACATAGAATGATCTTGTCCTGCCAAAAATACAAAATTATACAAAAAATGTAAAACTTAATTGAGTATGGTGGCTCATACCTGTAGTCCTAGCTACACGGGAGGCTGAGACAGGAGGATTGCTTGAGCTCAGGAGTTCAAGGCTGCAGCGAGCCATGACTGCACCACTGAGTACTAGCCTGGGTGACAGAGAGAGACCTGACTTGGATTTGGCTGCTGCCTGTGTCTGAATTTTTTGGGGTGAGGGAAAGCTTCATATGGAATTGAGCTTGCTTCTAATAAGTTGGAGCTGTCTTCAGGTCCCTAGATATGGTATTATTAAATCACATGCAATAACTACTTTTTTTTAACCTTTGCTGGCTCAAGAGCCCCTCTGAAATATAAACACAAAATTTTATCTAAAGGTCTGAATTTCTGTTCCCCACATGCAGGTCTCTGAGCCTCTAGACAGAGACCTTGCCCATCTTTGAGCATCGTTCACTTGGTGTCAGTTTACTTCCCCATTGGTTCTTGGACCTCAGTTTCCCCACCTGTGAGATGAAGGTGTTGGACCTGATGATCTAATGTCCCATCAGCAGTGAGTAGATTCTGTGGCTGGAGGTGCATGGGTCTGTGGGTTGGAAAGGCTGAGAGTGGCTTAGGGGAATAAGACCAGACTGAGCTGGTGGGATTTTGGTCCAGAGATGCCACCTGAAGAATTTCCCCAGAAGGCAGCAGCACCAAAAATAACTTGCATTTCTGTTCTTGCCGCCTGATTGAGAGAAGACTCTGGAATCACAGAAAAAGAAAAAAATTTGTAGAGCCACAGCTTGATAAATGCAGGGTACTCCGTCTCTTGCCAACTCTGTCAGTGCTTCCTCACTGTTTGCCTCCCAGCAACACTCAAGGGCAATCATTCTCCTCTATGAAGCCGGCCGGGATCTGAGTTATCTGTGATTAAGGCATGGGCTCTCTGGGCTGCCTCCATCTGAGCAGTGGCCACCCCCAGGCTGGGCCTTGAAGCTGCCCCCACGGACATGTTCTGGCTTTGGACATGCTGGAGTCTGGAGTCAGTTTACTCTGGGTCAAGGCTCCTTTTAGATCTGCTGCGTTCAGAACAAAATGGGTCATTCCACCTTTTTTCTTGGTTTTTCCCTAGGGATGAGAGTCGTCTTACGCTGGTATTCGCTTGCTTGAGAAACATTTCATTAAAAAAAAAAAAAGTTGGCTGCACACACGTATACACAAATGAGTAAAACGGAGGAAATCTGAATATGATGAGCAGGTCGTATGAATGTGTATTTCCTGGGTGTGTTATGATGTTAGAGTTATGCAGGACACTGCACTGGGGAAGGGCACGCTGGATCTCTTTGTATTGCTCCTTACAACTGCATCCTAATCTCCAATGATCTCCAAAGAAAAAGTTTAATTGAAAAATGGTTGGTACTGACTATATGGTCCCAAGAATCACATTGTGGTTTTGATTAAGGTCAGGATATAAATGAATTAAATGCATTTGACAAACAGGTGGAACTTGTTTGCAGGGAACTGCCACAGCAGGGTTGACTTATATAATGTATGTTCTGGAGTTTTTTTTTTGTTTTAATTTGGGGGAGAATTATAACCTTTTTGATTAAATCTTATGGGCCCTTTCCCCTTACAGGTATGTATGTGTATATGTGTGTGAACCCGTGCGTGTGTGCATACACACTCACACATGCTCATACTTGCAGAGGTGGGTCATCAGTAGAGTCCACAAAAGCACACCCACAGAAGAGAGAAGAACAGTGCAAGGGAAACCTGGGCACCCCCAGCAATCTTAGTGCCCTGTCCCCAAGTGGAATAACTTGGCTTTTATTGGTTTCATATTTTGGATATTTGTTTAAGGTTTCAATTTGGAAAAGGGGTTTCTCTGCTTTAAAAGCAATTTAAAATCCACTGGTGCATTAGAAAAAAATGAGCAGAGGATAAGATGGGGACAGGACCTGCCTTTAAGACCCTAGTCTGAGATTTACTAGCTACGTCATTTTCCTCATTAAGCGTCAGTTTCCTCCTCTCCAAATCAGTTTTGGGAAGTGAGTAGGAAGGAACTCTTGCTTCACAGGTGTGCTGTGTGGATTTAGTGCCTGTTCTGCCTCCAGTATAAAGTCTGGTCTGTTGTTTCGTCGGCACTGAACAAAGCTTTGCTATCAGCCAGAGGAGGTCTAGGAGGTCAGTCAAGGGGCATCACCTCTGCTTTTCTGAAGTTGGCCCACCAGTTCCTGTCCTCCACCAGAGGGGAAGGAATCTGTGACCCAGCCCAGACCCTCTGTTCTTTCTTTCTGCTGCCAAGAAAAATAAAATGCTGACAAGCAGGGGAGAAAAATAACACTTGCAAAACTTTCCCTACTCTTGGGGAATTTACTTTGAAATTTGTGCCGGATAGAGTAATTAGTAAACTTGCTCTTAATAGTGTTGTGAAGATGTAATTTTTTCACACCTTCCCTGACTTTGACACTGCGGCTTTTGAAACTTCATTTTGCACTGTGCCTCATTGTTCTTTAATCTGCTGCACTCTGCATTGAGTATCACGGAAATTTCGCACTTACCATGTCAATAACATCTGGCAAAATTGCCACCTATTAAGAGTAAGTGTTCTTTTTTCTCCGGTGAGAAATGTGATGGTGTATTATATTGGTTTCCCTTGAGAGGCTAAGGAGACAATTTTAAAGCAGACAAATGCATTAGAGAAATAACCTGAACTCTAAGAAAAGGTTACGGAAAGTCAGAAACTTTTTCCCCCCTTGTTCTTGGTTTATTTATTTATTTATTTATTTATGGGGAGGAGGGAGTACAAGCAGCTGCCTCACGAGGTGAAGACACTTTTTGCCTGCAATGATGCACCCCTCTGTGTCAGAATGGGCTGCTTCTGCTGTCTCCTCTGGAGCTGTATTTCTCCATCCAGCTCTAAACTATATCGGAGCACTTCCTTACCTAAGCCCTGTATAGGGCAGACCTGCTGGGGGTGGCACCAGGACCCTGCTTCTCTCAGCCATAGTGAGAAAGGCAATGAGTTGGGCTCAACCACCTATTTGCTGGGTAGCATCAGGTATGTCATTGAACTTTCAGAACCTCTGTCTCCTCCTCTGGACAATGAGATCATCACAACTGCCCTTTAGCACTGGCCTGAGGATGGGGTGTGTTTACTGGCCCCCCCCCCCCCACAGGCGAGCAGAGCCTGGAACTGTTGCATCATTAACTCTCCAGTGCTTCTCTGTAGGTGTTTACTGAGAAGGCCAGATTTCCTCTCTCCGTGGCTCAGCACTTGGGATTCGCAGACACCTGTGATCCATGAATTCAAATCCCCAAATTACGCATCAAAACGTCCCAGTGTGACTCCAGCAGGAAAGGGATCATCCTACCTCCCCTCTCCCTACACCTCCGGCTCATGACCCCAGCAAGAGCGCCACCAAGCAGAACAGCCTCATGTTCTATCAGCTGCTCACTAATCACACAGAAAGAAGAAGGAGACCTTCGCAAATAACCCCGCATCTCCCACTAGGAGACATTCTCTGCCCCTGGCATGTTGTCACCTGCCTGGCTACTTTTTGAGTCTGAGGACGGGTTGGTGTGGTATGGGCTCCGCTCCCAGCATGCTCTGAGACAGAGGCGGGCAGGTGCACTGACATCATCCCGAGGACAGCTGAGCAGTACTGAGCACCTGGTGTATGTCAGGTCCCGTTCTCAGTGTATCCACTCGTGGGAATTTCACAACCACTATTAGGAGATAGGAAGTCCTGTTGTCCCCATTCCACAGATGGGGAAATGCAGTCACATAACTGTTGAGAGTTTTGCCTGAGTTCTCGCTAAGCAATTGCAGAGTAAAGATCACAGGCCCTGGCCTGGCATCTGAGGCTCACAGCACGGTCCCTTTCCCTTTCTGACTTGCCACCCACACCTTTCCCACGTAGGACCTGTAATCATAACAGTTTCCTGAATATTCGTGTTTTGTCCCTTTGTGTCATTTTCTCATATGTGATTTCCTCTGCCTAAAATCCCTTCCTGGACTCTACTATCTGTCTCATTCATTCATTCATCAATTTTTTTTTTTTTTTTTTTTGGAGATAGGGTTTCACCCTATCACCCAGGCTGGACTGCAGTAGTGCCGTCTCAGCTCACAGTAGCCTCTACTTCTGGGGCTAAAGTGATCCTCTCACCTCAGCCTCCTGAGTAGCTGGGACCACAGGTTCATACCACCATACTTAGTTAATTTTTATTCGACTTTTGGTAGAGATGAGGTCTTGCTATGTCACCCAGGCTGGTTTCAAACTCCTGGGCTCAAGCAGTCCTCCTGCCTCAGACTCCCAAAGAGCTGGGATCACAGGTGTGAGCCACCACATGTGGCCCCATTTATTTTTTTATTCAATGAAGCTGTGTAGAAAGATGTGGATGAGCAGGGAAGTGTTTATTAACCTCTGTGCGCCCAGTGCCCCCAGTGTCTGCACTTCACTTTTATGGAACATCGAATTCAGTGACATAAACCAAACTTCCATTAAGGTCCTAGGACTCAATAAGTTCAGAAGTCACAATTTGGCAGCCTATGAGCCACAAATGCACCACAGGTATCTATTGGTGAGCCCTCATAGGATGTTTAAATATATGAATAAGGTGCTGACATATACAAATTTGGAGATTTTACAAGACAAACCTAGAGTTTAAACTTTTACTGAATACATTGAGGGCTGTGGCAACCCAGAGCCTGCATTTGTATGTGGAAACTCTTGGTCCGGTTATATGGAGCAGGCAGTCTACACACAGCTGCAGTCCCCAGCCCTCCCTGGTGTCTTGCACCTGTTTTTTTGTTTGTTTGTTTGTTTTTGTTTTTTCTTATTTAAGATAACAGTTTGGCCCTTGAAGGAGGTGTATGAGTTTACAGCCATTACAAAGAGTTATTTTAAATCCTCTAAGCAATCCTTTTCTTATACACGATCATATGTTGAACATACCTGCCTGGCAGCAGGGCTGTGCCAAATGCCAGGGATGCAGAAACAAATGAGCACAATGTTTGTCTTAGATGGCATCTCCTCCAGGCAGTCTTCCCCGGTGCACCTTACTAGATTGGCAGCCCAGGCCAGATCCTCCTCAGAATCCCAGCTTACCTACCCTTACAATGATCACTGTTAAAATTAAAATTAAAATTGCCAGTGTACATGTTTGATCCACGCAGTAGACTGTGCAGGCTTTAATCACGGCAGCTGTGTCTTATTTATCTTTGAATTTCCAGCCCCATACACAGGACCTGGTAGAGAGGTGGTTTCTGGTCCTGTTTATCTCATCAATGGATGCAGGAATGGATGAACAAAACTGAACCTACTGGGCCCTCAACCGTGCATATCTGAACCAAAAGACTAAGTGAGTAAGGCTGTAAGCGGCTGCTTTAAAATTCGGATTCCCACTTGAAAACCATCAATATTTAGATGACCGTATTTTCTTTCCAAAAGCCCGCAATATTTTATGTCCTGATAATATTTACTGTTGTCCTCAAAGATAACTAATTGGATTTGCCATCCAGCCCACAGGAAACACTGTGGGGAATTGTCCCACATTACTCACATTGGAAGGTGATAGCTCACTCCCCAAACTTATATGGCTGTGATTTGGGGAAGACTGAAATGCTGCGGGAAGGAATAATGTCCCTGCTGTCACCCTGGTCTTTCCTTTGCGTTTACCACTTGGACAGAGCCATTTGCATCTTAATTGAACCTGCATTAAAATTTCAAGTTTATGTACTGCTGGTGATAAACAAAGAGGTTCCAGAAACAGCCCTTAAGCTGTGGAAGCTCATCCCCCTTGTTTTCTGAGGGACACTCTCCTCAGTGACCTCCACAGCTCAGAGGTGACCCATCTCTTGTGCTCCCAAAGTCACTGATACATTCTTCATGGCAGGATTTCATTTAAAATGAAAGCCAGGAGCAAGAACAGCGTTTCGTGAGATGCAAATGTAGAATTAATGGGTTCTCTTCACTCCTTTCTCTTTGTCTTGTCTTCTCTTCCATCCCGAATTTTCATCCTTGTTCATTTACCTTCCTAGAATTATTCTAAGCTTACAAGTTTTTTCTTCTTTCTCTTTAGGGAAATAAATAAAATGTAATGCATTATATTGAAGTAGTTCTTTTATTCTGTCTCCCCCACTGAACTTCATGTCTCTGAGAGTATGGATTGTGTCATAGTTTGCTTACATTTTCCCAATGTGTCTAGCATGGTGTGACACTGTGATCAACAAAAGAGGAAAGAGAGAGAGAGAGAGAGAGAAAGAAAGAAAGAAAGAAAGAAAGAAAGAAAGAAAGAAAGAAAGAAAGAAAGAAAGAAAGAGAGAAAGAAAGAGAAAGAAGAAGGAAGGAAGGAAGGAAGGAAGGAAGGAAGGAAGGAAGGAAGGAAGGAAGGAAGGAAGGAAAGAAGGAAGGAAGGAAGGGTGAGTGACAGAAATCTCATGTTTGCCATTGATCAAGATCTCTGTACAAGCCAAAGATTGCTCTAGTCTTACCGCATCTATTATTTCATTTAATCATTACAACTCTATGTATGTAGCAGACATTCTTGTTGTTACTATTATTGTTATTATTTCTACTATTACTTTTGTTATTTTATGGGTAAGAAAACTGAAGTGCAGAGAAGTTAGATGACTTTCCCAAGGTCAATAATTTGTGGAGACAAGATGAAACCGTGGATGCCCAACTCCAGAGCACACACACAAAAATCAATGCTTACTATAGAAATGTTAGGAACCCATTCTTTGTGTGTGTGTGTGTGTGTGTGTGTGTGTGTGTGTGTGTATGTCTAACGTAATTGGTTGTAACTTGAATGTTGTAAACCCAGGAGATGGGATTATCTCTGACTCCAAAATCAGATCTATTCTGCCTCCACTCGCTTTGATGTCACCAAATGTAGTGGACAAGCTATTGCGGTTGGGAATGACAAAACCCAGGGCATTCTAATGCAGGGGCCTTGTGGGATGGGGCTTACTGAGCTCCAGGATCCATGTTTTTCTGATACCTTTTTCTCGGGTGTTCCATGCCCTCTCTGCCTGTTGAATTTTCCTGAACTCCTGCAAAGATCTATTGGGGTTGGAGTTTGGTCTCTGGGGGCAGGCTGGGTATTCCCACAGCCTAGAAATTCATGTGGTCAAACTCCCATAGGAGAAGATGTAGGAAAAAAAAAAAAAAAAACAACAAATTTTATTCACATTTGAAGATGGAAGGACCCTTTGACCACTAAAATAAAACTTTCACAAACAACAGTTGGCTAGGTGAAAGCACGATTCTGCATATCTTTAGATACTGAGGATTATGAAAGGCAGAATTCTAAGATGTATCTCAAGATTCCTGTCCTCCTGGCATACATACACACCCTATAAACTTCCTTCCTCTTGAATGGGACAGAGCCTGTGAATACAATGAATGCTGCTTCACTGAGGAGGTTACACTGCTAAATGTAGGAATTTTATAGGCATAATTAACATTCTCAATCAGTTGACTTAAGGTTAGTCAAAAGGGAGATGGTCCTAGGTATGCCTTACATGATCCTGTGAACTTTTAAAAACAGAGATTCTCCTGCTGCCCTGGAAGAATCTTCTTGCCATTTTGTGATGGATCTATGGATGAGAGCAGAGGACAAAGACATGGGCAGAACCCCACAACCACAAGGAACTGAATTCTGTCAACAACCAATGAGCTTGAAAGGGAAATCTGAGCCTTAGATGAGATCACAGTTCTGGCTGACAATGGCACCTTGAGTTTAGCTTGGCAAGACCAAGAAAAGGACCCATCAAGCTGGTAGCAGACTGCTCACTGAGGGAAACTGTGAGTAATTAATTAATTTGTATTGTTTTAAGCTGGTAAATTTGTGGTCACTTGTTGCATAGCAATGAAAAAGAAATTGAGATACTGTGGTCTGAATGTTGGTGTCTGTATTAGTCTGTTTTCACACTGCTATAAGGAAAAACCTGAGACTGGGTAATTTATAAAGGAAGGAGGTTTAATTGACTCACAATTCCACGTAGCTGGGAAGGCCTCAGGAAGCTTTCAATCATGGTGGAAGATGAAGGGGAAGCAAGGCACGTCTTACGTGGCAGCAGGAGAGAGAGGGAGGTGGGGGAGGACTGTCAAATACTTTAAAACCACCAGATCTCATGAGGACACGCTAGCATGAGAACAGCGTGGGGGAAACTCCCCCATGATCCAATCACTTCCCACCAGGTCCCTCCCCTGAAACGTAGGGATTATAATTCGAGATGAGATGTGGGTGGTGACATAGACCCAAATCATGTCAGTGTGTCAGTGTTTCCTCCAAAATCATATATTGGAACCTAATACCCAGCACGATGCTATTAAGAGGTGGGAGTATTTGGGAAATGATTAAGTCATGAAGGCTCCACTCTCATGAATGGAATTTGTGCCCTTATAAAAGAGACTGGAGAGAGCCCCTTACCTCTATCTCTCATGTAAGGACACAATGCTTACTCCCCTCTCTTCTACCATGTGAGACTGCAGCAAGAAAGGACAGTCTCGGAAGCAGAGAGCAATCCTTCACCAGACACTGAATCTTCCGATGCCTTGGTCTTAGACTTTCCAGTGTCCAGAACCATGAGCAATAAATTTATGCTATTTATAAATTACCCAGTCTAAAATATTTTGTTGCAGCAGCCTAAATGGACTAAGAAATCAAGGATGTATCAGTTTAGTTGTTGCAACAACAATGCTGTGTAACAAGCGACCATGAAATCTTATGGTTTACAACAAGAAGCATTTACTGCTCATACATCTGTAGCTCATTCAGGAATCAGCTGGGTGGCACTGCTTCTCATCACAGGTCTGGGTTGGCTGGGACAGCCCCACTCCTTTCCTCCAGCCCGTGCATGTTCTTCTCTTGGTAGTAACAGAAGAGCCAAGAAACAAGCAGAAATATAGGAAGCTTCTTGGGCCTAGGCTCAGAACTGGCATGCTGTCACTTTTGCCCCTACAATATCAGCCAAAGTAAATCTGATGGCTAAGATTTAAGTCAAGTCCATTCTACCCTTGAAGAGGTTATGGGACAGGCATGGAAGCAGGGAGCAGTGAAGAATTTAAGCCAATAATGCCATCTAGCAGAGCAAAGGAATGACAACGGTGGTAGGCATATTCATTGGTGATGATAAACAGGACCCATGGCCCCCAGACCTATCATCTCAAACGACAAACATGATGGGGAAGTTCATTTTGCTAGGACAGGATTCAGTTAACACCAGTGCAATTCACTTATAAGATACCTCCTTCCACCTCCTTAACAATCCAATTCTAATATACAATTGAAGGTAGGAATTTGACCTTTAAGGAGCATATGTGCCACAACTTCTGCCTGCATTGCATAAGGATTCTTTGTGTTGAAAAAGACCTGAGGTAGTCCAGGGAGGTGCCACAAAGATGCCCCATCCAGAGACAGTGAGGGCATTGGCTGTTCTTCAAAGTCAAGGAGGCCACATATGAGTGTTTATTCTGATGTCTTTGGATGAGGACAGGCAAGTCCAGGGTAGTTCATCCAAATGGTATCTTTACTGAAGCAGGGTTGAATTCATGTATTCACAGAAACACTTATTGAACACATAGCAAGCATAGGGCAGTGCAGGGCACTTCCACCCCACCACTCCCTAGGGGTGGAAGTGCAAATAAAAATATGGTGGGGGGTCCTTGAGGGATCACATTCTGAGGAGGAAGATGGTCTTCGAAAATAATCAATTACCACATAGAGTGGTGGACACCAGAGAACTCTGTGCTGGGTCAACTCAAAGACAGAAGGATGGGATGGTCAGGAAAGGTTTCGTGGAGACACAAGGGGTCTTGGTCTTGAAAGAAAAATAGTCTCTAAGAGGGGAAGTTGAGGAGAGTGGGTCTGCATTAGCAAAGAGAACAATGTCTACAGACGTTCTTTGTATTTTGGAGATCACAGGCTCCCCAGAGAATCTGTTGAAAATTCTGGATTCTCTCCTAGGATCCATGCCTGTGAACATCAACGTTTGCCTACAGTTTCAGAGTTTCTCAAGTTGTCAACAAGCTCGTTCTCTTCTGAGAGGCCCTTAAAGTTTCTATTCACTCCACAGTCTTCTCGGGAGAGCCTTGTCTAGCCTGGGAGCCCCTGGGAAGATCCTGGGACCACCACGCCCAGAGTTTCCTTGCATCCAGAAGAGTCAGCATCATACCATCTCCTGATTGGCTGCGGTTTGCCCACACCTGAGGGGATGCTGGCTCCAGTGCCAGGTATTTCTAGGAGCCCCGAAGTGTGAGGCAGGGTGTGCTCCGGAGTGTCTCTGCCGAGGCATGTCAGCCAGGGAGATGTGGGGGTGGCAGCCTCCTCCACAAACGCTATGTCACCTCCTGAGGGACACGGGGTTGACTCTCCACGCACTAGCTCAGGGGAGTACACCATTCTGTCAGTCAAAGGTGCCTTCATTTGTATCCTGCGATTACTTTTCTCTTAATTTGTCTTAGTTCCTCTCTCTCTGTCTGACTGCTGATGGTTCAGTTTCTGCCAAGCAGGAGAGAAGAGCCTGAAATGAACCCAGAACTTCTGCAATGTAAGGCAGGAATATAATTTAACAGGTCTCTGAAGATTCCTGACAGCAGGCCTGGTACTGGGCTATGCTCCGTGAAAGGTGTGAGAGGTGAGTTTCCTGGATTGCAATGCTCACCTAGGTCTGCTCTGGAATTGTCGTTGGCTCCCCTGTACCACATGGAACACGTTTGGTCATGGAAATTTTTTATTCTCCGTAGCACAGAAGAGATCAGGCTCACTATTAACAAAAACAACAGCAGCAAAGAATTTTTAAAGGCTGTGGAAGGTAACAGTGAAAGGAACAAGAGGAGTTATAAGACTCGATAAACATTCCAAGCTTATGCTCATTTTAAAGCCACGTGCTGCTCCCAGCCTGGGACTCTGACCTCTGATCTCCACTTGCCAGGGTCTCTCTTGTCACTGGGGTGTCACCTCCAATGCCACTACTCCCTTAACCAGGAGATCTAAATTTATCCTAACTATCCAACTATTCTCAACCAAATCATGCTGCATCATTTCCCTCTTTGCACCTACTGAAAACTCAGATGACCTTATTCTTTTATATCTTTGCATTTCTGTTCTCTCTCTTCTTCCAAAGAGAACGCAAGCCCATTTTATAGCACCAATGCCTGCAACAGACACACAATAATTATTTACTGGAAAAAAGTGCCTGGGCATTCTGGTTTGCTTTCTGGGATGCAGAGGCCTCAGACCAGCCTTGAAGATTCTCTGATTTTTAATTTCTCAGTACTCACCTCTCTTCTTCTTCATTCGATCCCCTCTTCAACATCTATTTCCCCTCAATACACAATTTTGCAAATGTTCACACACACAAAGACATACACAAACCCACACAAACGTACATAAGCACATTCATACAAGCACATAAATACATATAAAACACACTCATACAAGTGAACACACACAATTGCACACAACCAAACAGCACGTCTAAACACACACACCTGCACTCATACAGAGAAGGAAGCCATCACTACTTCAATCAGGAATTACGTCAAGGAGCGATTTCCCCACAGGAGCCTAAGTTGCGGAAGGTGATGGATGAGTGGTAGGTGGGTGGGGCTTTGGGGTGGGGGTGGGGGAGTGGTCTTTCTTGCAGAGCCAATGGGTCAGGGACTCTTGGAGACAAAACCAACCTCAACTTCTTAAGTTTCACTGTTCCTAATGGTAACTTAAATTCTCAAAATGTTAAAAAAATAAAAGATAGAAATATCTTCTAAGACTCATGCAAGCCGCGCTATGTTTTTATGAGTGGGAGAGGCAGGGCTAAAGCGTGATGAACAGTAGTGTTTTAAATTAACTTCTGAACTTTATAGGAGCCGTAATGATCTGTTTATCTGTCTTCACCAGCCTCATAATAGCCAACTAGAGGGTCAAGACTTGAGCCTTTAACATGCCATTATGCATCTCGGAAAGACTTCTGCCAGCGTCATTATTGCTTAATTGTACCTTCCCCTTCTTTGAGTGACTTTATTAGGCCATAAGAGAAGCCTTAAGTGCTCGTTGGTGATAGAGGGTCCTGCCCGTGCGACCGCTGCTGCCCTGACAGTTACCGTGATGGGCAGGAACCGAGGACGGCTCCTGGCTGAGAGAAGCTAGCGGAGTCTAAATCCCTTTTGCAATTTGGTAGAAAAACTTGCTTTTCTGTTGTCTTGTTGGTTTTCAGCATGGTCATTTCTAGTGCCCTCGTTCAGGTTTTCCATCTCCTGTGAGATCTTCCTAAGTTTTTTCTACATACCCATTGCTTTCCTGGGTGGCAGGATGGTGTCTGGAACAAGGTCTGAATGGGTGATGTACATTATCACACCTGTCTGTGCCTCAGTTTCTCTACCTATAAAAGCAGGATAGTGACCTCTAATTTTTCTTTTCTGTATGCCCTTCAGATGATTGAAAGAAATCACTGGTGGGAAAATGCTTTGCAAACTGTGGAATAGGACCTTGTGGGTTAAATTTTGATGAAGGTAAAATCAGCGTTGCCTCTTTTCTGTCATCTGTGTGTTTATCCTCCCCGCCCCAATAGTGGATCACAGTTCTGCCTTTTTCTACTTTCCTGGAACCTTTACACACAGAGCCTTACAGCTTGCATGTCCAGCTTTTCCAGGTTGATTGCACCCCATTGATTACCCCATCACATGTTTGACTGTCCTTCCCCATTGGACCCAGTGGTCCCTGAGGGCAAGGTTTGAGCCTCTGTTACCCCTGAATCCTCAGGGCCCGGCAGGGGCCTGGAGTTCACAAGGTGCATGTTTCTGTGGTCACGGAGCAACCCACATGCATTTGCGTATTTGTTGTGGGGGAGTGAGATCGGGGAGATCTGGTCACCTTGGGGGCACCCACTCTGTGCAAGGCGCTTGGCTGGGTGGCTTATGTCATTGTCTCCTTGCAAGTGATCTCTTTCATTTTGCAGAGGAGGAGACTGTGCCTGAGGACTATGAAGCACATTTTCCAGGGGTGAGCACCTCTGTGGCTGTCTTCTGAGCAACACCTTCATTGAGATGCCTGCCTTCCTGCCTCCCCTGTGAGCATTTTTCACAGCCCCTAGAGATCGTCCTGTCCAAAAGTGAGCAGGTGGTCTGTACCGTCCATTACCTCCAGCTTTTCCTGAGACCTTAAATGGAATCTCCATCCACATGCATTTGTGGCAGGCTCCCCACCTTTGGTCCCCATTACAGGTGCATGAGTCCACCCACTTCTCACTACCTGCCTAGATGCCGCCATCAGTCACCTGAGCTCCAGATCTCTTCGCTTCCTCTCTTGCCACTCATGAATCCCTTACTCATACTGCAGTGATGGCTTCAGAGTATACATCAGGTGAAGTTCCTTCCTTGAACAAATACAACTATTTGTAGATTTCTCGTTCTTCCCACAGATTGCTCTCTCTGATCTGTCTCCCATTCTAGCCTCCTCTCATGTCATCCTTCAACCTGTTAGCCAGCCTTGCTGGTCCTCTCTCCCTTCTCTGAAGGTGCCTTGTTTCTTTGCCAATTGCCCTGTCCTTTGACCAGGCACAGTGGCTCATGCCAGTAATCCCAGCACTTGGGGAGGCTGAGGCAGGCAGATCACCTGAGGTCAGGAGTTTGAGACTAGACTGGCCAACATGTGAAACCCTGTCTCTACTAAAAATATAAAAATTAGCCGAGTATGATGGTGTGCACCTGTAGTCCCAGCTACTTGGGAGGCTGAGACACAAGAATAGCTTGAACCCGGGAAGCGGAGGTTGCAATGAGCTGAGATTGAGCCACTGCACTCCAGCTTGGGTGATAGAGTGAGACTCTGTCTGAAAAAACAAAATTGTCCTCCTCCCTGATGCAGCTCTCATGACTCTTCAGGGTGATTTCTCCAGCAGCAATATTGGAATTATTAACAGGAAAGACTTTTTAAGCATGATGCAAACTCCAGAAGTTCAAAAAGTAGATTGATAGAGTTTTCTTTCTATACATTTGTAACTCCTGTCATGCGACCTATGTGATATATTGCAGACTAGTTTCTTTCATATATAAAGAGCTCCTGCAAATCATTAATATTGCAAAACAATCTGATGGAAAAATACTGAAAGAACTTCAGTAGACGATTGGCAAAAAGGAAACAAATTACTATTTAAAATAGATTCTCAATATGTTTGTAATAAGGAAAATGCAAATGGCAATGGGGGCATGGAAAAATAGACCTTGTAGATGTGATATGGGTGAGTGGTCAGTTAGTGCATCCGCTTTGCAAAACAAATTGGGGATTTGTGTCGAACTTGACATGATTCATACTCTTTAACCTGGCAGTTCCACTTCAGCACTTTAGCTTTTTGAGGTGCTTACAGAAATTCACAAAAATATGATTTTTTTTTGGCTTTGTTTAGGACAGTGATTAACTGGAAATGATCTAACTTACATTTGTAGATTAAATAAAATGTCAAATATTCTTACAATGCAATGCCATGCAGCCACTAAAAGAAAAAAGCAGATCTATCTATCTGCAGACATGAAATGATCTCTAAGATGCATCTTTAATTAAAAAAAGAAAAGTACAGGCCGGACGTGGTGGCTCACACCTGTAATCCCGGCACTTTGGGAGGCTGAGGTGGGTGGATCACCTGAGGTCAGGAGTTGGAGACCAGCCTGGACAATATGGTGAAACCCCGTTTCTACTAAAAATATAAAAATTAGCCAGGCGTGGTGGCACATGTCTGTAATCTCAGCTACTCGGGAGGCTGAGGCAGGAGAATCACTTGAGCCTGGGAGGTGGAGGTTGCAGTGAGCCGAGATTGTGCCACTACACTCCAGCCTGGGCAACAGAGAGTGATTCTGTCTCAAAAACAAAGATGTACAGAGCGGTGTGCCCAGAATATTAACACACATTAATGGGAAATGCTATTGCTTTTTTGAAGGAAAAATGGCAGTGATAGGGTGCACTTCACTTTTGTACTGCCGATTTTTCTTTTAAACAATATATGTGACTTACCTATTTAAACAAAAAAATTGGTATTAATTTTATAATAATACAGTGAATGATGTAAATCTATATTGTTTATATATGTAAATGTATTTCTATAACTACATAAAATAATTCATCATTATATTATACACTGTGCCTATAACAGGACATAACTTGGCTATGCTATGTTACAGGCTATGGTTATAGTATGACATACAGCTGTGGCTAATATTAAATACCATAGCCATAGTCATGTCATGTTTTAGGTACATATATGTTAATAATAACATAAATACTTAACAACAGTTATGTAAATATTTACATTTATATTCTAAACAGATAAAAACTGGAAGAAAATACAATGAAAAGTTAATTTTGATTTGCTCTGGGTGGGGAAACTATAAGTAGCTTTTAAAAATGTTTTTATATGTATATGTTTTAAGATTTGAATTGTAATTATTTGTATATATGTGAGTATATATATATGTATGTATGTGTGTGTGTACACATATAATCAGCATAGATTATGTAGGCTGTTTAGTTTTCATGTTTAGTTTTCTTACTTCTGCCTGTTTTTAAAAAAACTAATAATATGATTATACCTAATTACATAAATACACTGTTACATTTCTATCTGCCAAAGCAATTTCATATTAATTATTTCCTCTGGGTGCCCCATTGCTCTGGAGGTAGCCAGAATGTACATTAACACTCCCATTTTACAGATGAGTAAACTGAGGTTCGATCCAGTTCAATGGAAGGGTATGAGTCACAGCCAGGGACTGTTGGCCAACTTGGTTTTCGGTTGTTGACCAACTGGGTTCCAGGGAGCAGTAAGGACTCCGGAGATCTGGAGACTGCCAGCCTTTCATTCCACATGTGCCCTGTTGCAAGGCCCTCCAAGGAGCCCTGCCATTTCCAGGAGTACTGGGAGGAGGATAAAGGGATGCCCACAGCGGGCACATTAAGGATCTGTTGCTTTTGTCTTCTCTCCCACTGCATTAATGTAGTTTTAAAAAATCATCATCGTAGATTGGAAAATACATGAATGTATTGCATGTGAGTGTAATGAAAAACTGGAGAACACACCAGTCTTTTTTAAAATTCCTTGTTGCATAGTTTTTTATCTTCTTTTCGTAAACTGAAAAAAAAAAGTCTCGAGTCTCTGAAGCAGCTTCCCATTCGACCTGTGCAGGTCACATTTACGTGGAATTCTTAAACTGGTGGTTGAGCCTGCGTTTTGGCATTTAGCCTTCCCAAATGTCTCGAGGAGGAAGCTTCATCTCTAGCCTCCGATAACGTGACTCTCGTGCTCAAAGCTGTCTGCTGGCTTGCATCTCACCGGGTGTAAAAGCCGAAGTCCTTGCCATGACCTTGGAGCTCCTGCGTGATCTCCCCCACCTCCGCCTCCCTCTGATTTGATCATTCTGCTCCAAACACGTCCCCCCCCGCTCTTCCTGAACACGCCGAGCAGGCTCTGCCCCAGGCTTTGAACTTGCTTTTCCCTCTACTTGGATCTCTTTTTCCCCAGAGGGACATGTGGCTTCTTCCCTTGCTTCTTTTTGTCCTTACTGAAACCTCCCCTGTTGTATGAGTGCTTTCTTAACCTCCGTGTGCACAATACTAACACACCACACCGCCTTGAGACTCCACAGGACTCCATATTTTCTTTCGTGATTTATTTTTTCCCATAGTGTGTAATCCCCATGTGGCGTGGTGGATATTCTCTCCCGCCCCACCAATGGCTGGACTGGAAACCTCGCGAGGACAGGGATGGTCTCTTCTGTGCTCATTGCCAGCATGCAGGATTGTACAGACGATGGAGGTAGTCAGGGATGCCAAATTCATTTGAAATTATTTGGTGCTATGCCAGAAGGAGTGAGTATTCTCACTCTTCGACTTCCTCTGACCTCTGAACTCCTGCTGGAATGATCTGGACTGCTCAGTTTGGCATTTTAATTATATACTGTCTCATGTTACAACTTAAAGGGTTCTAATTTTACATATTTGCTTATATGGTAAACGTGCATTCAGCTTCACCTTTATACCAAGCGCCTCAGAAACCTGAAATCAGTCCTTAAGACCAAAGAACAGATAACAGGCTGATAGCAGGCTGATTTTGTTTTTTTATCTTCCACTTCATACCTAGGACAGTGCGAGTAAAGAGTCAGCCCTCAAGAAAACAGAACAAAAAAGCAAGTCACTGGGCTGTGCACATTTAGTAAGCTCCACTGGTACCAAATGCTTGTAGGTTAATGAATTAGGAACATCAGTTTTCTTGGTGCAAATATGCTCCCAGCTTAGTTAAGAGGTTCTTCAGTTTGAATTTGTTTGGATGAAAACAAGATGGTTCCAAATTTCTGTGTAAATCTGAAACCAGACAAGTTTCACACAGTTGCACATTTCAAAAAAAAAAAAAAGTTCTGCTCCCGTTTGGTAAGTATTCTGTGTATCTGAAAGAAGAAGAAGAAGAAGAAGAAGAAGAAGAAAAAAAAAAAACCCTTGTAGTTTCCAATTGCAAAATGAGTCTTTATTTCCTCTCCAAAACCCTTTATGTGCCGTGAGTTGGTGAGTGTAAACCGGCTTCCTGGTGTGTGTGTGTGCAGCCCTGGGATGACACAAGTCACGTTTGTGACATGTCAGCTCTGGGAAATGCTATGGAACCTGTCAGAACAATCCGCTCCACATAAATACAAAATGCTCCTTCTCACCCATGGTGCCATGAACCTTTATTCAGGTCTTCAAACCCAGCTAGGCCTATATGAACAGCGTATGTTCGGAGCTTCTCCTACACACACAAACACACACACACATACACACATATCTTTATCTTTCTGTCATTCTCTGCGTTAACTACATTCTTAAAACCTGGAGGTATGCCAATCTTTCTTTTTTTCAAAGAGAAAAAAATCAAAAGTTTTTTGGTAATTGAAATTCATGACAAATTACAGACAGTTTTTTTTCTTTCTTTTTTAGAACAACATGTTCTTAGAAAAGTGTCTACTTACTGAAATGAAAAAGCGTGGAAGCTGTGTGCACCGGTGGACGTGGTTTGGTGACTCATGGCTGCCCTGGGCTGACAAGGACCGGTGTTTGACCTCTATGTCATGGGAAGAGGAGTGTTGGATGTTAGGTGGTGGTGTGGTATCAGAGAAAATCGGTGGGCTTTTTGTTTTGCACCTGTGTTCTTTTGCTGTAAGCAAGGCGGGCCCAGGTAAAGCTGGTATAGGTGAACAAGGGGTCCCTGGTTTTAATTGATTAATTATTCCAGTAATACTATATATTCTGTTCACAGCCAAATGGGGTGGCCCCCTCCAATTTATCCCTCAGGCAGATTTCAAGAAAACGCTGCAGTCCAATATAATTGATGATTACATATCCGAGAAAAGGTTTTCGTGTTTTTATTTTGTTCAAGTGTTTGCTTTAGGACTGATATTACCATTGCTTTTAATAAACTCGTTTGATAAATTTTCTCTCCAGAAGAGACTTTTTTTGTTGTTGTTTTCAAGGCCACACAAAGAATATAACTTTGGTTTATTAATGGAAACCTTCTAGCTACTGGTTAATTCATTACTGCACAGTACAATTTTAAAAGTCACCGACAACGTGGTTCTTTGTCTTTCATTTCTTTGCATGTGTGACTGTGTGCATATGTCAGCACCTTTTTACCTTAAAGAGATGTGCGAATCCCCATGAATTATTATACTTTCACTTGCTTTTGTGCCCACTTAAATTTATAGGTAAATATGTGTAAATTTTGGAAAAATATACTTTCTCCACTGTTCGAATTTCTTTCCTCAGAACTTTCTTAAGACTACAGCAGAGATGCTGGGGGCGCTGGGATCTGGGTGACAGAATTGAGGCATGTACCTTGGGTGCAAAATGTACTGGAGTGCCAAAAAGCCAGTAATTAAGAAAAATGATAATTTGATGCAACGTTTAAAAAAATAAAATGAATGCACCAAAATTCACAATGAACAAAACAGTCAAATTTTAAATAAAGGCAGGATCTGATCGTGTCCACTGATTTTTAGAAGAGTGAGATGTATGTGCAGGCTTCTGATATCTCAAAGACAATTTTGGGAAACATCTTGCAAAGAATCTGTCATCACGGATTTTTATTTTAGGAGAAGATGTTACCTATCACCACGGGGCTAAGTTCTGACAAGCGAATTTCTCCCCCTTTGTTCTGGCGGTTACCCCATAGAAGCTTAAGCATTCCTAGAGAAAACTGTTTTCCAGTCCTGGACAAACACTTTTTATTTCTGAAAGCATCTCGCAGGGGGAGCTAGGGAGTAACACACTGCTCAAAGACGCTCTTTATAAAGGGACTTTTTGTGTTGTTGCTGGATTCTGATAGCAACTTTTGAGTAGGGCCGAGCAGCCTTTGCAGGAATGGGTGGATGACGGCTAAGGTCATTGTCAAGGACTTGGGATCAATTAGTATGCAGATCAGAGCCAAGGAGTTCAAAGGTATTGTTCCAATTCAATCACATTAGCCAGGGCAGAGATGAACAAACAGCACGACCTTAATCACCAAGCCTTACCCATTCACTGGGTATGTGTGTGTGAGAGAGAGAGACGTACTAGGGTCTGGCCAACTATGTGAAGGTGTGAGGAAGCTGACCCCCAAGCGTTATTATTTATAAAATGTAATACGTACATTTCCTTCCGTGTGTATCTGAGGGAGGATTTAATTGAAGGTGAACAAACTGGCTCTGTATTTCAACGCATGCCTTCACACACTCCCAGATACACTAAAATGCCTTGCAAAAAACACAAAATCTCACTAGTATAATGCCAAGGTAAGTTCTTTTTCCTCTTACTCGGAGACAAGGCTATTCAAAATGTGCACAATTCTTTCAAGTCCCCCAAGTGAGAGGACTTGAAATTCCACATCTAAAATACAATCTCTGCAGTCTAAATATACCTTTCAACTGTGTGGTTAGAGCTATCATGGAGATAAATGAGGAAATTTTGAATTTTTAAAACATCACAGGAAGAAGGATTTTTCCCCCTTCTCTGTCTCCTCAAAGAAAACCCAATTATTTTCCTGATTTACCAATGTTATGCATTGGAATGTGGGCAAACCAATAGCCACCATGCATTGCCCGTGTCCTTAAAACATACAGCACGGAAGGGTAGGGACACAGATGCATGGTGTAAATATGCAGGTTCCATCTATAATTATATCTACACACACATGAGATACTTTTATGGTTTGGGTGGAAATGAGGAACGACACAGGGATTAGCCTTTGACAAAATGTGACATTTAAACAGGTTCACCTGGTTCTGAAACCCTTTGCCCTCCGAGTCGCTGTTTATCTGCGTTCGCACGTAAGTTTTGCTGCATCAATTTGGATAAACATTTGCTAAACCCAACAATGACTTCTATTGGACTGGATTACCCCGGGAAGCTGTAGGCTGCACTGGGGGAGAACGCCGCCTCGGTATCTTCATTTCCATCTAAAATCAAACATGATCCGGTAACTAAGGTTTTCCGAATCCAGTCTCTGCCCCCACCTCCGGCCCTGGGAAGACAGTTAATCATAGCTGGCGAAGATGAAAGACGCGCAGGGAAACGCAACTCTAGCAGGCAAAGCTGCACCCCAGGGGGTCATGAATGCTGGGGGAGGAACCATGATTCCTTGATGCAATAACATATTGAGACACTTTGGCTTTACACTCGCTATCAAGTAAATATAGGACATCTCACCCATGAAGGGTGATTATTGCTCCTGAAAGGAGGAAATGACTTATTAAGGTCTTGTTCAGGAGCAAAAGAAAGATAAGAATCATTATTGATAGAGAGAAACAATCTGGGATTTTCCCTATAAAAATATATTTCCCCTTAAGACTATTTTGGCAGTGTGGTTATTATTATTATCGTTATTATTCATATTGGTCTCAAATTGACTGTGCTTTCAAAGCAGTTCTAATAAGTGGAGGTTTCAAAAGATAACTTTTCCCATTGCATCTCCCGTCATATATTGTTAGTAGCACTTTTATCTGTAATGCAATTAGAGACATTTTAAAATGTAAATCTGTTACCCAGTCCCATAAAAATATCCATTCACTGTTTGGTATTTTATTTGAAAATATTAAGCCACTAAAACAAAACAAAACAAAACAAAACAAAACACACAATCCTTAAAACCAAACGTTTACCCAATTATTCACAGAGGTATCATTTCTCCTTTGATCCTACTATTGTTTTCCCTGAATTTTGGTTCAAGACAGACATTTTCGTCTTCTTTTCTCTTTCCCCTAAACAAGGTCATAGATTTTTTTCACCCTAAATGAAGACCAGAGCCCCTAGTGCAAGATTAAGTAAGTCCTTACAGTGTTATAAAAGTGAGTGCTTCTTTCCTATAATAAAAGGTGTTTAAAAGGTTCGCTACAGCTTTAAACAGAATTACAATTTACTTCTTTCAAGTGTCCAGGCCATAAATTCTTCTCAATTCCCTCTCTCTCTCCTTGTCGGAATTAATGAGATCAGATCTGATCAGGGCGCTGATGTGTTCAGCGCCAAATCACACAACAGCGCGCGCACCGTAATGGAATTTGCATCTAATGCATACATAAATCAAACATCTTTCTGGACATTTTCATATGCATAATGTCATTTCATCCAGTTCTCTCTGTGCAGAGGGGGAGATTTTTCTCTCTGAGAGAATGACTTTCTTTAATGCTTTCATTTTATTTTCGCTGACTGCAGTCCGGGAGAATGCGCTCGGTCGGAGAATCTTTCGGGGCGCGGTTGACAGTTCCTTTTCCAAGAGGGGTCCTTCACATTTATCATGCCTCTTCCTCGGGGGCTTTGTTATGCAAATGTGGCTGAAATTGATAATTCCAAAGTGCTTCATTTCGGCTCCTCGGCGGTTGGAGATGGTAGATAAAAAGAAACTGACAAGACACACTGATTGCCCTCAATGCATGTAACTCTCTTGCTAACAAGGCTGGATATTGTTAAAAATTCCTATTGTTATGAGGGTGGCGCTCCCATTATGCAGGCCTTGCAAATTTCTGATTTGAATATTAACCCTTTAATCACCCCACCCCTCAGCCCCCTCCAAAAAAAAAAAAAAAAATTGCCATCAAATGGCTTCAGAACCCCAAACATCAAATTATTCTTCTATTATAGTGAACAGCTGGGGTACACTGAAAACACTTCATTAATCATTTGTTCCCAAGGTAAACTTTGCATTTATTTTCAAATACAAAGAAAAGGGGTTATCTTAAGCAAAGGGGAGCCTCCCCCCAAGTTCTAAGTAAAGATGTTGGAACCGCGTCACCCTGAGTTTTCACAAAGGGCTGAAAATTAATAATTGAGAACAACAGTTTGTAAAAAGAACCTGGTCTTTCCCCAGCCCCTCCTCCTCATCTGCAAAGGGAAAGATCAGTATTTTCACTTGGCCATGCTTCCGCTTTCCTGTTCAGACCAAAGAAGGCCTCAGGGAGGGGATATGCATCTTCTGTCACCAGAGTTAAGTTTATTTTACCTGTTTGACCAGGCGAAGGGGGAAAAAAAATCTCCCAGTGCCCTTCTCTTAGTAGAGAGGGGATGCAGAAATCTGAATACCATTTCCAAGGAAGAATTGCAAATTGAGGCAGCTCTGGGCATTAGCATAGCAATTAGGTGCCGGCAGCAAACTGGGATTGTAAGGAGGTGCTGCCGGCCTTGGGCTGTGGCTGCTACCGGGGTCAAGACGCCAGCTCGGAGGAACGGGGTATTTCTGCACAGAATCAAGGCCTGGCCTTGCAAATACCAAGACCAGAATCTGGACTGGAAGGCCTCCCTTTTCCAAACATACACATGCACAATTACAATTTCCCAGAAAGTGATCAGACCCATTCATGGCGTCTCCGAATGAAAAACAGAAACTTAACAGGAATTCGCCTGTCAGCTAATTAGAATTTGGCGACCAGAATTTCTTAGCAGCTGTCTCATGGTGGCTGCATCTCCAGAAATGTCCATCAGGTAATTGACCTCACTGTTAAACCTTAGAACCATTTAGAATTATGTTTTCTTTTGAAAATGTTGCTAGGTTAGGGAAAGAAAACCTGCAGGTTGGTGAATTAGGCTTAATGTTGTTTTCTCTCAAATGAAGCTCCTGAGCCTGGAAAAAAAAGCATCATGGGGCTTAGAGGCTGGAATTGCCCTGATGGTGTGCTGTGCCCGACGCCCATCAGAGGCTGCATCAAAGGGCTTCACCTTCTCAGTTGTGCAGCCGCGCAGAGCAGTACCTGCCAAATTATGGCAAATAAAAGGGGCGCCAGATCCAACAGGCCCCTCTCACTTGCTGCTCTAAAGAGTTGGTGCTCTGTCTGGCTGTTTGTGAAGTACTGCCTGCCTTCCGTCCACACGCTTGGGGCTGTCGTCCAGACACATGTGGAAACACTACGGAGGGGCACACAGACAGGGACATTGCAAATGTTCTCAGGGACAACAAAGCCGCGCGCAGACCCTCTGCACACATGACCCAGGTGACTGCTGAGGAGACCTGGTCTCTCTCCTTGGCAGCCTTCACCTGCAGGTCAGTGCAGGTGTGAAGGCAAATTACACCACTCTAAAAGATCGTTTAAAAATGCATTGTTTTGTGTAGAAGCTGATTTTGATAAGGTGGTGAAGTTAAGAGATCATTCTCATATATGTGGTGTCCATTGGACCCGCCAACTTGTCTCCTGTCTTCACCACGTGTTTTTGATATTTTAGGCTAGCTGCTGATATCAGGAGCTCGGCCCCACATTTTCATAATTAAGACTGCAGCCCGCACTCCCTAAACTTAGTGTGAGTCATTAAATCAGCAGGTTATAGTCAAAGTTGCAGTCAAAACAATGCTTATTCATTAATATCTGTTATGCTAATCAGCACCGATAATTACGAAGGTGGCTAAGCGCTTACCCCTCACCTGAAGAATCAGCTAGCTTTTAGAAGCTTACTCTCTCCTAGGAAAAGAGAAGTCTTATCTTTAGTTCACAAGAAGCTTTTAGGATGCAAGATTTAAAGATGTGCCTCTATGCATTTAATGTCTATTTTATTTTCAATTACACTTGGTGGTGAATCTGAATACCTAACGTTATCTATAGATTGCGTGATATATCTGGGCACTTGAAAGTGAGTTTTTCTGAGTCTATTTGATCTGTGAGTATTTTTTTTTCATCTACTGGCAGAATGATGCTCCCCCACTCTCCATCCCAGGTTCTTCTTAAAAAGAAAACTTGGTAGTTTGCTCCCATCCGTGCATTGACTAATGCTCAGCGGGCACTGGGTTGTAGTGATCTAGGGAAGAGGGTGTGGGCACAGGCCAGGATGTGGGCATCCCGGGTCTTCACAGCCTCTGCCAGGATGAGGGGCCCGGGACGCGGCTTTGTGTGCACAGAGGAAAGGTGTAGGAATGCCCGTGCTCGCTGGCATTTAATTTACCAGTTGCCTCTGTGCTAGGGCTTTGGCAGATTCTACTGGAATCTGAAAGACAGCCTGTCATACCGAGGGCCTGCTGCCGACTGCTGAAATTGAGAAACTTGGCAGATATGCAAACAGTAACTGGGTTTGAGTTGTTTTGATTACAAGTTAAACAGAGAGTCATTGGCAGGGCCAACGTATATCTGCCGAGGTTCTCACTCTCTCTCTGTCTTCTCCCCTTTCATTTTCTTCTTTCATTTTCTTTCTTCCTCTTGGCCAAATGCGTGAAAGTAACTGGTAATTTCTGCAGAATCCAGTAACACCTTGGCTTTGCAGAGCTGGGATATTGTGGGAGAAGGAGAAAGGGTCAGTTTCTGTCCCTTTGGACTTACTTTATATTGTGTTGAAAATGAGATTGGCCATATAAAATTTAGCCCTGAATTCCAAGCCTTCAACACGTTCAAAATTTCCCCTCTAGGTGAAATTTTCAAGGACAGAGCCCCATTATTCTTTCTAAATTTTACATTATTTAGAGATGCATATGGAAAAACATGCATAAAGAGAACATTTGAGAAAGTCTTTTAAAAATAAGTCATACTTCCAATATTTGCCCAGAGAGAAACAGAAAGAGAGAAGGTCCGCTTTAGCTGCACTGTTTCTCTTTGGTTTGATCCAGGTTTGGGCCCTCAGCATGTGTCTGCCTAGTTGCACCATGCATGTTTGGGACGGTGAGCATTTACTCTCATCGGACGTCTTGCCTCCCTGGTGACTGTGTGTAGGGGAAAAAAAGAAATCAAGAAAAGAAAAGTAAGAAATCTCAACTGACATCACACAGGTGAATTGAAGGCAGCTGGCCCTTTAACCACATTTCCCCATTGTCAAAGGCCCCTTTCCATTTCAGCCAGGGGTTTGCACAATGCTCTGTTCTGGACTGAGCTGCTCTTGCAGTTTTAAGGTGAAATTTGTCAATTTTGGAAAGAGGGCAAGGACAACATCTGATTGTTGCTGCCATTGTCTTAAACTGGCTGCTGGAGGCAGATTTCCAAGAGGCTGTTTCACGTGGCAACAAACACATTGGATTTATAGAAATGAGACTCTTTTCTTTTCCCCACAAGTAGAAAGCTGAAACTCTGAACACCGTGACAGAGTTCTTGGAAAGAGCCCAAATATATCAAATCAGACTTAAAAAAAAAATCCACCAATTTGACCATAAAAATACTTTATTGAAAAATGTAAAAAAAAAAAAAAAAAAAAAAAAAAGGTCCAAAAAACCACACCACCTCACTGGGCTCAATAATGTGTCTCTAAAGAAACCGAGTTCTGAAAGGACCTCATTTGGACAAAGTTAATTACCGCACAATAATTGCATTTTAAATTCAGTTTCTTTCTAGATGCAGTGAATTTTAAAGCTCATGATTAGGGAAAAAAGTAAGTTCCTCTGCCTACAACTTGTTAATTGCCTTTGTCAAAAACTGATGTCCCAAGACTTCCTCTCCCCTTGAAGAAATTAAACTTCTGACTTGGTGCCAACACGGTCTCTGCAGACAAGGGTGAGTTTGCAGCTTCTGGTCTGAAGAGCTCAGCACTGCACATGGCCACGAGGCCAGGCGGACTCCCAGCATCACGCTAGAGCCCCGCTCATGTGCCGCGTGGACTGGGGACAGAAAGACAAAGGACAATCACTTTAGTCGAGCGTCTCCTCTTAGTCACTCTTTTCTACATGAACTCTGGTTTCATTCTCCTCGGAAACCTATGCATCGATGCTCCTGTTTTTGTGGGTTTTTTAAAACTATTTTTATTTTGGAAAAACATATAACATCCAATTTGCCATCTTAACCATTTTTAAGTGTACAACTTGGTGTTATTAAGTAAATTTATAATGTTGTATAACTAGCTCCAAAATTTGTACCTAGCTCCAAAATTTTCCATCACCCCAAACAGAAATTGTACATCTTGTTAAGCAGTAGTTCCCTAGTCTCCCTTCCCTTCAGCCTCCGGTGGCCTCTGGTCTCGCTTCTGTCTCTGTGAATTTGCCTGTACTTCATCGTGAATGGAATCACACAGCTGTGTTCTTTGGGTCTGGCTTATTTTACTTAGCATGTGTTCAGGTTTCAAACACGTCATTGCTTATGTCAGAATTCCGCTTGTTGCTGAGTGACATTCCATTGCATAGTAGACTGTCTTTTGTTTATCTGTTCACCAGCTGATGGGTACTTGAACTGCGCCTATCTTTTGGCTACTGTGCTGCTATGAACATTGGTGTACAAGCGTCCGCTTGGGTCTCTGTTTTCAACTCTATGGGGTCTATTCAGAGGAGTGGAATTTCTGGGTCCTGTGTTTAACTTTTTGAGGAATGTGAGATTTTATTTACAGAAAAGGGCACTGGGGCTCGGACAAGTTCAATAACTGGTCTATTCTGTATAAGTAGCCAGTTGGAGAACTAAGACGTTGAGCCAGAGTGTGAACTCAGTATCTGTTTTCCATTCTGCTTGCTTCCCAAAGTTAAAACCTTCCTTCCTGACCCTGGAGAGGACACCTGTCAGCTGTAAGGTGAAAAGCTGACCCTTGAGCCTGCTGTCCTGTGACAGCTGCATCAATGGTCTATAAATCACTTCCCCTCCATACTTTCTAGCTCCATTTAGACAAACTGTGGGGCCTCCTTGAACCTCCAGTCATCTGCAACAGGGGCAAGAGGATGTCCTGCTGATATGGTGGTATTTGTATATTACACACAGACTCAGCCACACGCACTGAGTTTTAAATAAGTAGTGTGCGGCCGGGCGCGGTGGCTCACGTCTGTAATCCCAGCACTTTGGGAGGCCGAGGCGGGCAGATCACAAAGTCAGGAGATCGAGATCATCCTGGCTAACATGGTGAAACCACGTCTCTAGTAAAAATACAAAAATTAGCCAGGCGAGGTGGCATGCGCCTGTAGTCCCAGCCACTCGGGAGGCTGAGGCAGGAGAATCGCTTGAACCCAGGAGGTGGAGTTTGCAGTGAGCCGAGACCGTGCCGCTCCATTCCAGCCTGGGTAAAGAGAGCAAAAAATAAATAAAAATAAATGATCGGGGATTTCCAATCCTCACTGCTGACTCCTTTTTCTAGGTCCCTGATGAAACTCTTCTTTCTTTTCTTTTTCTGAGATGGAGTCTGGCTCTGTCGCCTAGGCAGGAGTGCAGTGGTTCCATCTCAGCACACTGCAACCTCCGCCTCCCGGGTTCAAGTGATTCTCCTGCCTCAGCCTCCCAAGTAGCTGGGATTACAGGTGCCCACCACTACGACTGCTAGTTTTTGTACTTTTAGTAGAGACGGGGTTTCACCATGTTGGCCAGGCTGGTCTCGAGCTCCTGACCTTGGATGCTCTGCCCACCTTGGCCTCCCAAAGTGCTGGGATTACAGGTGTGAGCCACCACACCCGGCCTGAAACTCTTCTCTCTAATGAGCACAAATCCCAGAGGCTCCTGAAAACATCCACTGTTCTATTCTTGTCTGTTTCTTTTCTGTTTTCTGTGTGTGGAGCTGAAGAGATCTTTAGAATTGTGAATCGGTGTATATGAACAACTAGAGAGCGTGCACTTTATAACAAATGTCCTAAATGCTTCAAAGTTATTCTGTACTGATTGAACATGGAAAGCATCCAAGGAGATTAATGTTATGGGCTCTTTTTATGGGGGTATCATTTCAAAAGCCCGCCTTTGGATTGGTTTCATCAGATTTCATTGATACCTTTGTCTTAATCACTCACTGATTTAAGGTAGAAATTTAATTTAATTTAAAACATTTTTTTACTCTAATCTCTTATGAAATTAATCTGTTCTTTCAGTTCAGGAGTTCGTACAATGGCTATTTTTTATCATTTTAAAATCTGTTAACCAAAGTAAAACGTTTTTAATTTTCCATTTCACACGTTGAAAATCAGTATGAGAAAACAAGTACCGAAATTGTATTTGTTTGGAAACCAACTCATTCTTTTCAGAAAGTAACATGAAACACAGCCAATTTTCACACGAGGTGATTATTAAAACTTAAGAATCATTTGAAGTTGGCATTCCCCTGGGATGCTGAGGACTTTTCCGTTTTTCGAGACTAAAAGCCTCTGTTAAAGGCAAACTTCCTTTAATTAGTGAAAGCATCTTTGTTACATAACAAATTCAAATCTTTCTTGTTTTAGGCTTGTAATTTGTTTTTCCCACTTCATTTTTATTACTATTTGTTTCCCCAATCCATTTTCTCTATGTCTGTTGCTCAAACCAAAATGAATTTCCAGCTTCCTTCCAACTTACCCTGGATTACTTAGGGCTTTCTCAGTTTTAATGCTGAAAGCCTCAAGCCCAGGAACCCCCTGAATCCCAGGTAAAGTGGGACAGCAGCCTTTCTACTCCTTGACCCTTCTTTCAAACCCTTAAACATACAAATAATTGCTCCAAGATTCATTAGTAAGCAGGTCTTACTAATACGCCAGTGGACTGGTTAAGCTGTCTATGAGTGAAAAACATTAGTTCAACCATGCAGTCAGAGTTTATCATTACGGCTCTGATATATTAATAACAGTGAGGACTTCGTGTTATTGATTTGACCGAAGGGCTGTGTTTGGCTGTGTTTGTGTACTTTTCTTTGGGCATATTCACAATGTGCATAATAAAGCAAACGCATTGTAATATGCTTGTACTATAGTGTATTGTGTGTCAGGTGCAATTCCTGCATTAGGAAAACACATTATTAAATGCCTGAGCAAGACACTGGGTGGAAATAAACCTGTGTGCAGTTGGAAATACCACACTAAGTCTCAACATCCTGGTTGTTTCACACTTTTTCTTTTTTCTTTAAATATGCCAAAGAGGCTAGTCTGTATTATGGACTAATGGCCTGCAAAATTGCTTTTTGCAAAATGAAGCCCTTTAAAGCTTCATAAATTCATATAAAGAGTCATTTGAAATATACCAATGTTTACATGTCTATCAATTTACTTGTTACAGGCTTTGTGAAGACTATTTACCAAGAGTGTTAAATTTCTCCCCCTTTAAAAATGTGAAAACATTTTGATTTGAAAAAGTGGGTTCCTAATCATGAAAATTTTAAAAATCTTTGAACTGCTCAGGCTCCCGCAATAAAGAAGTGCACTGGGAGAAAAAGACAGACAGATACAAAGTGAGAAAGAATGATTATTTCCTTAGTGGTAATAAAACCGCATGAATTAGGGGTACGTACATTCTGAGTGATTTATAACACTTGAAATTTATTTAAAAAATGGTTTCATGTAAGAAAATAACAAAAGCTGGTTGTTATTCATAGAATGGATAAAAGAGCATGAATCTAAATTTGGTTCCAAACAGCTGTCTCTTAAAAGGATCTTATTATACCATTTATTTAAATTATTTTTTAAAATTTTTCTTTTAGACAGTGCACTTACTCCTGCAAAGTGGCGGTATATATTTGTTTATATTTTAACTTCATCAGCATTCCCCTCCTTCTCAGTTTCTCTGTTGGTGTAACTCTTGGTCTCAACTGATCAATAAGGCATTTAATAACTACACTTATTTTTCACTTGTCTTATGTTATTAACTCTTTGTAACAAGTTCAAAGACCATCGATTGAAGAGGGTTTATTAATCTGAGGCTAAAAATACCTTGTAAATTGCATAAACTTAGCAATTATATATTTTTCCTCAGATGAAAAAAAAATCAGAATTTATTAGAAAACAGCCTAAATGGATGTCACCTTTGGTTTTAAAAGCATTAAGAATGACTTTAATGCCTCTCCAGCTCCTTCAACATTTACGTACACATGTAGGATAAATAGTTAGAAAGCAACAGAGCAACTTGTTGTTATATTAATAAAATATACTTTAATCATCATGATTAGAAAGAAAAGCAATACACCACATTTGGAATATAAGCTCATTTAGAGCAGAGGGCAATATAGTTTTATGAATTACAAACCAAATCAAATAATTCAATTAATTTCAAGCTACCAACTTAGATTCAAAAGCCAAATGTCACCGGCAGCTATAGAGAGAACACTTCTGATGGGCTACATGTGGTTCACAAGGACAGTCGACAGCATCCTCTGTATGGGTCTTTGACCCCATGCGGTGACACTCCTGAAGCTTGTCTGAGTTTACACCTATTGCATGGGAACGGTAGCTCAAACTTGACCATGGGTATATTACACGTACTCAGCAATCTCTAATTTCTCCTAAGGAGGCAGCCAGGCATAGAAGGAGGTGCTAGGGTTTGGAACTGCACAAGACCTGAGTAACCACAGGGCCTGAAGGACTCAATTTGTTTAGGACTCTCCTCATCTATAAAATGGGACTGATTTTAGAGTGGGTCCAAGAGATGCATGTCCATGTGAATTATGAGAACATAGGTGGTTCCATATAAAATAGGAAGGTTCACCATGTCTTAATTTGAAATCACGCCAATCAGAATACAGATGAAGTGGAGGATTTCGACTTTGTCCTGTCAAGAGAACTGTACATTGTATGGATGTCACAGCTACATTGCACTTCCTTCTTAGTCTGGACAAATGACATGCCTGCTACCTTTGTCAGGATTACCTACATCGTGTGAGTTTTGAACCTGGTAAGTTCATCAGGAATGAAGACCTTCAGAGATCTTTTTGGGAAAGCGGGAGCTTCCGGTATTGTCAAGAATGCCTGTGAAATTGTTCGCAGGACACCCGGCACTCCGCAGGGCCTCAGGCACCCAGCGTCTCCGTGGATCACCTCAGTATCACTCTTAGGAATCGGTGCTGAGGCTTCCACATGAAAGATGTTGGGTTTCTGTCCTCATCAGGCAAACATCAAATTTGTTTTCTTTCAAAGGATGAGAACGTTGCTGTTTATTTAAGGTATGAGCCTAGAAGCAGAGTGTGAAGAATCTCATGCTTTCTGTAGCAAACGAGAATGAATGATTATTTTCTATTTCATTATAGTTTTTTTTAATAATTAGAAAAATCAAAAAGTTTAAATATGAGCATTTTCCAAAGTCTAGTTTCTATTAATAACTTCTTTTTAAACTGAATAAATGATTTGTCATGCCTTGCACAGAAATTGCACAAATTAAATCAAATTTAATTAGAAAGAATGACAATTTCAGTGTGTTAAAGATAGCTAATTGGGGCTGGGCATGGTGGCTCATGCCTGTAATGCCAGCACTTTGGGAGGTCGAGGCGGGTGGATCACTTGAGGTCAGGAGTTCAAGATCAGCCCGGCCAAAATGATGAAACCCAGTCTCTACTAAAAATGCAAAAATTAGCTGGGCGTGGTGGCACGTGCCTGTAATCCCAGCGATTAGGGAGGCTGAGGCAGGAGAATTGCTTGATACCAGGAGGCGGAGGTTGCGGTGAGCCGAGACCATACCACTGCACTCCATCCTGGGTAAAGAAGCAAGACTGCATCTCAAAAAAAAAAAAAAAAAAAAAAGAAGAAGAAAAGAAAAGAAAAGAAACAAAGACAGTTAATTGGTGCTATAAGATTAGATCCAGTTGGTTGTAATTTGGGGACAAATATTAAAGATCTAAGATATAGTTTCCAGACATGAATTTCACAATATAATTTTCATCATCACATATACCAGGACCTGAAAATAATATTGAAATTTCTTGTCTAAAACTTGTGAGGAATGTATATGTACTGATTCTATCTAGATTTCTAGGCTGAAACATACCAAAGCTGAAATTTTCAAGGTTGATTACATTGGAAGCTTGAGGCTGGGTTGGAGCAGGTGAGGGCTTTTAAAACAAAAACAGAGGAAACAAAATTGTAGACACATTTTTGAGAGGATATGTTTTTGTGTCAGTGATGCATGTTTGGAAAGAGAGAGGGAAAAAAGGGACAGAGACAGAGAGGGAGAAGCAATGCTACAGACCTCAAGAATCAAATTATTTTTAAATTTGCACGCTGCAAATATTCTTCATTATAAGAAATGTTTCCGGGCTGTGCCTGATGCCAGTGTGCATTTCTTCTTGTTATTATAACCCTTGTCTTCACCTGTGATGTGTTAGATTATCTTGGAATGTTAATGCTTGGAATACCACAGGAAAAATACTTGGAAAGTACTTATAAAGTAAATAAGCTTTAATTAAATATCATTGTCAAGCATTAATCATTATAGTGCTACTCCCTATGGAAATAAGGGTGGATATTCAATTTGTTTTGATTACGCATGAGTTTTAACAGAAGCCTGGTTTGCTGTATTCCTCACAACAAGTCTGCTTGCGTCTGAGTCCGGGAGCCGGTAAAGAGAGAGCCTTCTGTTAGGGTTCTGAACAAAAATCGGTTAGTTTTTACTGTGTGCAGGGAAGTGATAAATATTTTGGAAAACAGAAAGAGTATCTCTTTTTTTTTTTTTTTTTTGAGACGGAGTCTCGCTCTGTTGCCCAGGCTGGAGTGCAGTGGCCGGATCTCAGCTCACTACAAGCTCCGCCTCCCGGGTTTACGCCATTCTCCTGCCTCAGCCTCCCGAGTAGCTGGGACCACAGGCGCCCGCCACCTCGCCCGGCTAGTTTTTTGTATTTTTACTAGAGACGGGGTTTCACCGTGTAGAACAGGATGGTCTCGATCTCCTGACCTCGTGATCCACCCGTCTCGGCCTCCCAAAGTGCTGGGATTACAGGCTTGAGCCACCGCGCCCGGCCAGAAAGAGTATCTCTATACCACACCTCCATCAGATCTAGAGAGAGCTCTGTCTCTGTCGTCCACACTGCCTCATGTACAGCTGCTAATATTTTTATGCTAAGCAGTGAGATTGGGAACTTTTCATCAGAATCTGAAAGAGGCACAAACATGCTGCCAGTTGTCAGTGACAGCTAGAATCTTTTTTGGGGAACTCCTACTCCCTGAATTTCCCAGGTAATTTTTAGGTGAAAATGGCAATCAATTCTAGACAAATTCAGATCACCCCTGCGAATGGCACTTGAGTCTTCCTTTATAAATCCACTCTTTCATCTCCCCCTTACCCAAGGGTGTTTTCTAATAAACATTCCGTGCTAAAAAAAAAAAAAAAAAAGAAAAAACAAACCTCTGAAACCTATTGATAATGGAAGTGAGGGTAGAGTCCAAAGCGTAGCATTGGGGCAAGGAAAAGGGAACTAGCATTTATTCAGCACCTACTACGTGTCATCATAGCAGTGGGGCAAGGAAAAGGGAATAACATTAATTCAGCACCTACTACGTGTCGCCAGGCACCAGAGGGTGGGAGGTTAAGGGTCTTACATTCAAAGTGACATAGTCGGTAAGTGGTTTCCTAAAGTGACACCCCAACTGTTTTGACTTCAAACTAATGCTCTTTCCTCTAAAGCGTTTGTTTTCCTTTACGATGAAGGTTTGTTCTTATAACAATTGAGGTAAATTCAGTGTTTAGCTAGGGAAAAGAAATGATGAAGAATAATGTAAAATTGGTTAAATAACAGAAACTTATCAGACATACAGGGGATAGATCTCCAGCTTCCCCACAGAGCCCCCCTGCACTCTCCTGCCTTCATTTTGTGGAAGTCGACCTCATCCCCAGGTCAGGAAGGCACCTGCTTAGTGATGAGCCCTGTGCTAGCTTCTGGAAAGGAGCGGGGGACGCAGAGATGAACGAGAGCTCTCCTTTTCCTCAAGATGTCCACACTCTCTGTTTAGGAGAGATGGATATGCCATTCATTGATTCATTTATTTTTTAAGCATACACTGGATACCAAATACTGTTGCTCCACGGGATTGGGCATAGTTCCTATGTTTAAAGGCAAGTGAAAAAAACATTTGGGTCAGTAGAATATGACAACCAGGTGTGACCCAGGCCTTGAGAGTGGGAAGGATGAGAGTTATGGGGGATCCACCCAGCCATCTTGGAAGGATGGGGTGGGATAAGGAACACCTCCTGGCTGAGCACAGTGGTGCACACCTATGGTCCCAGGACTTTGGGAGGCTGAGGCAGGCGAATTGCTTAAGACCAGGAGTTTGAGACCAACCTGGGCAACACGGTGAAACCCCGTCTCTACTAAGAATACAAAAATCAGCTGGGTGTGGTGGTGCATGCTTGTAATCCCAGCTACTTGGGTCACTGAGGCAGGAGAATCACTTGAACCAGGAAGGTGGAGGTGGCAGTGAGCTGAGATGGCGCCATTGCACTCCAGCCTGGGTGTCAGAGTGAGACTCTGTCTGAAAAAACAAAAAAGAAATACTTCCTGGAAGAAGTGCTTAGGAATTGACCTGATAAGATAAGGAGAACCATAATGACAGGGAGGAGAGAGGTGATTTGGAGTGGTTTGGGAACCCGCCCATAGTTCCAAAAGGCTGAAGTTAGGTGTTTTGAGGTTTGAGAGGTACCCAGCATACCATCACAGCCCCTGCTGGGGAATGTTTTATGCTATTGTATAGTTTCTGGGGCTGCAGTGAAGCAATTTGGTCTGGAGAGGGGCATGGTCAGTGGTGCATCGGAGACCTGTTGTTCCATTGGGGGTTGGAATGGAATGAATTAATGAGGAGTTGCTATGGCTGAATTGTGTCTTTCCCACCAAATGCATATGTTGACGCCCTTAACCCCCAGGGAGTCAGAATGTGAGTGTTTTTGGAGATGGAATCTTTAAAAAACTAAGTTTTGGAAGGCCGAGGTGGATGGATCATGAGGTCAGGAGATCGAGACCATCCTGGCTAACATGGTGAAACCCCGTCTCTACTAAAAATACAAAAAATTAGTCGGGCAAGGTGGTGGGCCCCTGTAGTCCCAGCTACTCGGGAGGCTGAGGCAGGAGAATGGCATGAACCAGGGAGGTGGAGCTTGCAGTGAGCCGAGATCACACCACTGCACTCCAGCCTGGGCGACAGAGCAAGACACTCTCTCAAAAAAAAAATAATAAAAATTAAGTTAAAATGAGGTTGTTAGAGTGGGCCCTGAGCTGGTATGACTGGTATCTTTAGAAGCAGTGGTACTTAGGATACGGCCTCACACTGACTGAGGAGCCCCTGTGTGAGATCACAGCCAGAAGGCACCACCTACAAGCTAACCCTGCTGACACCTTGACCTCTGACTTCTAGCCTCCAGAACTGTGACATAATACATTTCTGTGAAGCCACCTAGTCTGTAGTACTTTGTTGTGGTAACCCAAAAGAAATACAAGGGTCAATGCAGGGACCCTGGAGTCCAGGTAGGAGTCTTTTGCTGGAGTGGTCCTGATGCAGGATGATGTCGGCCCAGAAGAGAGGGGTGGCAAATGAAACAAGCAGAAGGGAGAGATGTAGGCTGTGGAACAGACAGAAGAGGATGTGGCCAGTGAGTGGATGCAGGTAACGAGGGAGGCAGGAAATCCGAGACAATGCAGGTTTGGGGAAGGGGTGATTTGGGTAACGCCATTCACAGAAGGCAGAATCATGGGCTGATCGATCAGATAACTGATCAAAGGCAGGGAGCAGGAGAATAAAGTCCTGTAGGAGACAAGAAGGAGGATTCAGACGTGTGTTGCTTCTAGACCCTGATTCTTTTCAAGGGTAGTCTCTGGACCTTCTCATCCATTTCCAGCTCCTAGCACGTGGACAGGGAGACGGGAGAGGTGAGTCAGTGCCCCACTGCCCACCATGCTTTTGTAATGCTCCCTGCTCACCTGTTCCGTGCTTTAGCCTCTGCACCTTCACATGAAATGTGGACAATGAACCGAAAGGACATTCTGGGCCCCTTTCCTAGAGCCGAGCAAAATCTTCTGTGGTCCCCATGTGTTCATGTGCTGACCACCTGGATTGACAGTCGAATCTCACCTCGTTTTTCCCCATTTGGGAATTGTCTTCCTCTACAATCTTTCCTACATCAGCAATACAAATACACTCAGAGCAAAGTCTGTGGCTATATTTCTGTCGTATTTGTAGCAGGCGCAACCCTTGTTAGTTAATTGCAGAACTGAGCTGATTGCCAGAGTTTATCTGGCATTCTTACGAACACTGGTTCATTTCAGTGACCCACTGTTTTTTAGACTTAATCAGAATGGCTTTAAACTTAGCTTCACCATTCTTCTTAGGGAACTCTTTATTGTTTCCTCCTAGGAATTCCCGGAGAACTTTGAAAGTTCTCTGTAGCATCCCTCATCTTGTTTTCTGATAAACGGGTGTTTTTCATCTTTCTCTTTTTGAGGACAGAGACCACACTTTTATTTATCCTCAGCTCTTGGCAGAGCAACAAGACTTCAAAAAGTATTTAACTGAACAGAACTGGATCGACCAAATGAAGCCATATTGTCATGCTTGTCCAGTAGAATTCCAGCTGACATTCTTCTTTCATTGTTGGTTCATTCACTGACACTAAACATATGCTGGGCCCCAGCCAGGCAAGGACAAACAAAATTACATATCACACAGTCCCATCCCTGCCTTCAGCAAGCTTCCAGTCTAGAAGCCCATGAAAACTCTTACTTGAGGTGCATATCAGTCAGCTGCTATAACAAAATACCACCAGGTGGCTTAAACAACAAGTAGTTATTTTTTCACAGTTCTAGAGGCTAGCAGTATGAGATCAAGATGCCAGCAAATTATATTTCTGGTGAGGCCTCTCTTATTGGCTTGTAGACTGCCACCTTTCTGTTGTGTTACCAGGTCCTTCCTCTATGTGGTTCTGGAGGAAGAAAGAGAAAAAGAGAGAGAGCAAGTGAGCTGGCTTTCTGCTGTCTCTTTCTTTTCTTGGAAGGCCACCAGTCCTATCAGATTAAGGTCCCACATTTATGACCTTCCTTAGCCTTTATTAGTTCTTTATTGGCTTTATCTCCAAATACAATCACATTGGGGGCCAGAGCTTCAACATTTTAATTTTGAAAGTAGGGCAAAATTCGGTCACTAACAATGTGTTTCTCATTCTTCTTCCTGACAACCCATAGAAGTGGATGGTCTTACTGTCTTCTTTTTTGAGATCTGGAAGTTTAAGTTGAGTCCCAGAGCTGTTGGGAGGCAGAGCTGAGCTTCTATCTACAAGGCCAAGACTCATAATTCCTCCTTCCTGCTGAATGCTGCAGGCCCCTGAGTCAATGGGCCATGGTCAAAAGTTTGCAGCATCTCTTGTCTATTACTATGTATTTTGTTTAATCAAATGTAATGAGGTTTGTGGAAGCACTAAACTGAAGTTATTTTCAAGTAGGAACTGTATTTAGCACTGTTAATTGAATCAGTCTAGTTAGTTAGAATAGAACAGTGGCTGTTTGCCCCATAATAAGGAAATTGAGTTTCTCATAAAACAGCTAATTCATGTCCTGTTACACTGTACAGCATACCACAGGCTGAGGACCGAGAGTCTCCCACAGTCTAGCCTCAGCTCTGCCTGGACTGCAGTGTGGCTCTGTGCAAAGTCATGGCATCCTCGGTGTCTTTAGGCCTGATTGGCAGGAGGAGTGAGCAAGGGAAACTTGTCTGTCCAGTGGAGCGGGGTGTACATGATTCATTGACTCTTCTCTGGGCCATTCTACAGGTGGGCTATTGTTCTGATTTTACATGGAAAAACCAAGTCTCAGAGGGATTAAGTAACCAGATGAGTGAGATTGTGGACATAGAAGCATGTGGAAGACTCTCTGTATCTCATGTTTTACCCGTCTGATAACTGCACCCCAATGTCACCCTTTAGGGGACATTGATACAATAAAAATAGTTGCAAACACTTATCTACTTCTACTGACATAGAGAGTCTAATTCCCCCATCCTTGAATTTGGCCGGCCTTAGGGACTTACTTGACCTTCAGAATGCAGTGTAAGTGATGTTCTGGGGCCATGAGAAGCCTTGTTTCTTCTGCCCTGGACTCTTGTAACCCAGGTGCCATGTTGCATTTTTTTGAGGTGAGAAATGCTATGTTCTCAAATGGCAGAAGGGCAGAAAGGGGTAAATTCGCTCTGTCAGGTGTCTTTCTAAGAGCAACTAATCCTACTCATGATGGTGGAGCCTTTGTGACTCAATCACCTCCCATCAGCCATACTTCCCAATATTGTTGCATTGGAGATTAAGTTGCAGCATGAATTTTGGAGAAGACGCTATCATTAAAACCTCAGCAAGTGCCAAGAGGTTCACCAACTAGTTGTACTTAGATGCGTTTGTGAAGCTTTAGATCCATAGTCCCACGGCCCACCCCTGGAGAATGAGGTTTCCAGGCGGGGACCTGTAGAAAATGACCCTGGAGCTCTGATGGCCAGACACAACCAGGAGCCCCTGGTCTTCTTCTTGCAGCACCTGTCCATCAATATCCTTTGCAAGTTCCCAGCTCCTTGAGGGTGGGCACTATTTCTTTAGTAATTTTCCCCTAGCTTGCTGCCCAGCCTAGTGCAGTCTGCCATCCTTCCATGGGTGTCCCAGGAATATCTAACAGCTGTCAGGTGAAAGAATGACTGTGTCGATTTCCTTGTTTCCTAAGAGGACCATTTGACCAGGGGTTCTACCTCGCAAGACCCATTATGTTGAGCTGGCATTCATTAATCTGCTGGGCCCACATGGAAAGTGTCTGTAGGCACCCAGCAGCAGGACATCCTGGTGATGAAGGCAGAGGCTGGTGGGCAGGCACCGTGAGCTCAAGCACTAGCTCCTCTTGAAGGAAAGGGACAGCTTTGGGCAAGTGGGTGACACTCTCCAGGCCTCTGTTTCCTGCTAGGAGAAAAGGGTTTAACAACACTGTCTCCCTCAGGGTGCCGTGAGGATTAAGGTAATCCTGCAACACCTGGACAAAGACCACCGTTTAGTAAACTGATGGTAGCAATAGTCTCCACGTTGACACTTCAGAGCTGCACAGGCAATGACTATGCTTCCAGTTTGTCTCCAGAATAAAAATTTTTCTTTCTCATTCCATTCTTCATCTGATCTGATAATTGTTCTTACGTGTTCTGCAAGACCCTCCAGGATGAGCCTTTTCCTATAGAATTGAGACGTTGGAGCCCAGGCCAGACAAGGGCAGGGTTGCTGGTGAAAGAGCCACGTGGTACCTAAGGGAGGTAGTGTGGAGTGATCACAGCCAGGTGGCCCCTCACCAGGGTGAGCCACTTTCCCAACAGCCTGGCCTCCTCGGGACTCTAAGAGGAAGGACAGGAGGGCCCAACCTCCATTCCTCAGCTTCCTACCGACATGTGCAAATCCCAAACGCTTGGGTGGGAAACCGGAGGTAGAGACCAGACTTCTGGCAGCCCAAGATGCTGGAATTCATTGGTATTTAAAAACACTTCCTTGCCCTTTTTCATTATACAGTCTAACATTTAAAGACTCCAAAATCACTACTGATTAGTACAATGCAACGTGGAGAGCTTGGAAGAGGTGTTGGAAAAAAACACTGCACTAAGAAGTCATAGTCTGAGTTGATGCATCTTGTAAATAGAGAATTTTTCACAAACCACTTGAACCTCTTGGCCTGGCCTGTTTGGTGAAGAAATGCAGGTTGCTGGTGAGAAATGCCATTCTCTGTTGCCTGAGCCGTGCAGTTTGGCACTCTGGAGTTGCATGCGGACATTCAATTTTGTATTGTCTCAGATGCTTCTCCAAGGGCTTACTTTGTGCCTGTTGTCCCCTCAGCTCCAATATAGATGGGTGCATTCTGTCCTGCTTCTACAGCCCCTTACAGTGCCTGGCCTTGGTCTAGCAACATAGTAGGTGCTTTAAAAGTACTGGATGAGGCCAGGCACGGTGGCTCACACCTGTAATCCCAGCACTTTGGGAGGCCAAAGCGGGCACATTGCCTGAGCTCAGGAGTTCACGACCAGCCTGGGCAACATGGTGAATCCCTGTCTCTAATAAAATACAAAATAATTAGGTGGGCATGGCACCACCATGCTCAGCTGATTTTTGTATTTTTAGTAGAGATGTGGTTTCGCCATGTTGGCCAGGCTGATCTTGAACTCCTGACCTCATGAGCCGCCCAAAGCGCTGGGATTACAGGCATGAGCCACCGCGCCCGGCCTGCTGTCTTTAACTTCTTACTTTACTCTAAAGGAAACTCCTGGGAAATCCATGGAACAAAGAGAGAATGAACTTTTAAAATAAATTTACATACTGTATAACTACATTACTGAACATTTTGTAAAACAGAGGTGGAAAAAAGATCACTCATAAAGCCACAGCTGAGACAATTGTTGTTGGCCCTGGTGTCTTTTCTTAGGTTCCTTCCACCTGTGTGCTATTTCATGCTGTTGTAATTGTGTGTGTTTTAGTGTCCCTCGAGTCCCCCTTCACATCATGATGCTGTGGTTTAGAATTGTGAAGTGATGGCTTTGTCCTAGATGGTGTGAGTTAACATAAGCAGGCGGGGTTTGAGTGACACCTGTGGGTGTTGGAGCCCCGTGAGTGACTGTGAGCAAGTCGGTTTCCTCTCTGAGCCTCAGTTTAGTGATTCATAACATTGGAGCAGCAGCCCTTTGTTGCTTTTCTGGAGGAGCTGCACAGATGCGGGACTCCAGTGAGAAGACCCTACTAACGGGGGGCAGGCTTCGTAGGGGCCACTCTATGGAGTGGCCTATATGAAACCCTTTAAGAGACATGTAAGAGGGGGGAAAAAACCAACTCCTCCTCCAAAACAAGAGCAAAATGCACACAAACTTCAGGGAGTAGAAACAGAAGGATTCCAATTCCAAGGTGGATCCAGGACTGAATAATAATGGATCCCAAACCTTTCCTTTTCATTCTTCTTCCCTCTGTTCATTATTTTAACCCTTTTTCCGTCTCTCCTTTCATTATCAGCTTTTTGTACCAAATCATTTCCCTCTTAATATTCTAACCTGAGAATAGCCATCATAGAGATCTGTTTGGCCAGAATAAAAATGTGAGAAGCTTGTATTTTTAAAGTAGTGCTCCCTGCTTTTAAAAACTATGTTTCTATCACTAAGTAATAGGGGGGCCACTGGTGCTTCCATGGCAAGATTAGAGAAGAAGGACATTTTTTCAAGGCATTTCTACATGGGATCTGTTGAGAAAGGGCAATGACAATTAGCTCCATCAAGGCATCAACCAATCAATCAATATCAAGTTAAATGGTCGACTATGGTGTTGGGCTGGCAGAGAATATCTCCAATTGGATTTTGTTTTGTTCTGTTTTGAGACAGAGTTTCACTCTTGTTGCCCAGGCTGGAGTGCAATGGCATGATCTCAGCTCACTGCAACCTCTGCCTCCAGGGTGCAAGTGATTCCCCTGCCTCAGCCTCCTGAATAGCTGAGATTACAGGTCCCTGCCACCATGCCCGGCTAATTTTTTATATTTTTAGTAGAGATGGGGTTTCATCATGTTGGCCAGGCTGGTCTCAAACTCCTGACCTCAGGTCATCCACCCACCTCGGCTTCCCAAAATGTTGGGATGACAGACATGAGCCACTGCGCCAGGCCTCCAATTGGATTTTAAATGCAGTGGCTTTAATCCCTTAAATTCATATTTATTTGGACCAGTTACTCCACATACATGCAATGGGCTTAGAATATTCCCCGGGGCAGGACTAGAACTCAGTAAATATTAGCTGTTATTATAATTGCCATTATTATTATTACTGTTTTTATTGTCTTCTTTCACAGAACATTTTGAGTCTGCATAAAGCAAAGGACCCACATGGCAATGCAGGAAGGAGTTGTGTAAATCTTTTTCTTTATGAAGTGTCATTAAAAGATGCCATTGACAGTATTGGCAGCTTCATTAAGAAGTCTGTTGACGATGGTAATAAGGCTGGCACATTTGGGATTCAGATTGACACTTCTCAAGACAGTGGCAGAATTTGGGCTGGCACAGCAATGCCAGAATGTGGCTCAGGTTCTGGGAAGGATTGGGTGTCTTCTAAGGGAGCTAGGTCTGGATGGAGAGGCCCTCGCCTGGGGTGGGGGGTCTAGGGCCCCAGTGTCTGCTTAGCTAATTATTTTCTGTCAAGGGACTTTGTGCTCATCACTCCACTTCTCTGGGACTCAGTTTCCCAAGCAGTAGCTGAGAGTTTGCTCCACAATGAATTTACCCTCATATATCTGAGTCCTGGAGGTTCTGTCATGCCACAGGCAGCAAAAAACCAGGCTTTTAGCAGAAGGTGTTGGCATAATATCAAATTTATGTTGTAGATTGTTGACACTGGAGATAGGTGAAGAATGGATTGGGGAGGGCAAGAAGAGACACTAGGAAAGATTCGCCATCACCCTGGCAAAAGATGATGGAAGTGAACCAAGACAGGTGCTGAGGATGGTGGGAGAGGGAGGTAGGCATCACCTCCACCCCCAGGACCAGAACCCTCTTCCCCGTGAAGAATATTCTGCATCACACATGAACTTGAAGAAGCAGCAGCAAAGCTTAACAGAAAATAAGCAATCAAGGACCATTTGAACCTCCACGTTGGGTGAGATAGATGTGTGATAATGCAGACTCCTGGGGCATTCCCTTCTATAACCTGTGAGTGGCCCAGGGCACTGTAGGCCTGTCAACCAGGCTACCTCTGAACTGTCCTTTCAAATCCTGAATATAGTTTTGAACTGTACCTCCTTCCTCCCTGCATCTCTCCTCCCTCCCCCTTTTCTTTCCATTTTGCCTTTCAAGCAATAATCATTGCACATCTTCTTTGTGCTAGACACTGGACTTTGTGCAGAACCAACAAATGAACATTTAGCTAGTTTGGTGCTCCTTGGGTCATTGATTGAAAACCACTGGTTGGGTCCATCTTTAACATACTCGTTTCAGTGCAACATCTGCAAATATAAAGTAGCAAATGGCCTTACAAGTCAATAAGTATAATTCGGTTATAACAACATTTGATTTTTAAGTGAAGCACAATCACTAATAGTGGTGTTAAAGACTGATCCCTGTTCATCCTTCTGCCACCAGGATGTCTGTCAGTCAGCCTGAGGTTGCTTCTTGGTCCTGTTTCCGATTCAAATGTGAATGTGCCTTGGGAATAGGCTTGTACTCAAAATGTAAATAGGTGTTTTACTCTCCCTCTTAAAGCTATTACTTTGTCGATTGATGTCTTGCTATAGTTAAGGGTCTGTTGGCATTTACATTAAGGAGTCTTATTTTCCAAGGCTTAACATGCCATTAAAATCTGTTCGACTTGATTGTTCAAATGACCAAATTATCCAAATTTCTTCTAAAAATCTATTTGGTTCTTTATTCATTGGGGAGAATATGCACACCATTGTAGATTCTTGGCTCCAGAAGACTTGCAGTGTTTCCAAGACTAACAAGCTGACATTTTTCATTCTTGAATCACGTCTTTGGTCATTTTGACTTTTCTTTGTAAAAGTCCCTCATATTTATAGGGAGGCTTCTGTTAATTTAAGCAGTCATTAGGGTTATATCGGGGTAATTTCAGCATACACTGTGCATTTAGCTTTTTGAAGAGGTAGAAAAAAGTGGGAAGATGTATTATCTGATACTGTATGCTGGGAACTCTGTGTGCATTTAAATATTATCTCATTTAAACCACACAATAGCCTTTGGAGGTAGGAGCTCTAATCTCTCTTTTACAATGGAGGAGACTGAGGTTCTGAAACTTAATAGTGATGTGGGAACTGTAGTTCAAGATGAGGATTAAAGCCCATGGCCTTTGCATTCTACCAACGCCTCATCATCAAACACCTTTGAAACTGAGCCCTGTGGTGTGTGCTTGCAGTCTTAGTTACTTGGGAGGCTGAAGGGAGAAGACTGCTTGAGGCCAGGAGTTCCAGGCTGCAGGACACTATGATTGCACTTATATAAAAAAAAAAAAATCTTTGTGATGGTTGTGCTAATCATCAAACGTCAATCAAAACACAAAATCGAGGTCAAAAATTTTAAGAGGTTACACTAATTCTAGGAGTTTTGACAGAACTAAACCATCTTCCAAAAGTTGGGCATACTGTTAGGAAACCAACCTCCCTCTCCCTCTTTCCCTCCCTTCCCTTCTCCTTTCAGCACATATTCATTGAGCATGTACTGTAATAAGCCTTATTATCATCACACTTAAATAATTATATTAATTTCTGCAATAATTTGCAATTAATAATTTCTGCTTCAGAGCTGTCACTCACATGATTTTTTTCTGCATACGAGGTCCCGTTTAACCTCTGTCGATTCTTTCAAGCTAAGTGACTATTCTGGTTTGCCTGGGACTTTTCCAGTTTACTGTATAATGATCAGTAGTGCCCTCTTTCATGTTCAAAATGCCCTAGTTTAGACAATAGTCTATATGATCACCCTATGATGGGGCTACATCCAGTCTTAGCTACTCAGTAAGGTTTTTACTGAGAATCCATTCCACTAATCTTAGGGGAGATTTTTCCATCTCTCTTCACTTTTCTGGTCAATCTTTCTGGTCAATTAGGTATTCTCTAAATATTGTGCCTGCATTTCTTTATATTGATACTGTCTTTTGTTCTGTATCCTTGCTAACCTCTACGATAGGGATAGAGGATGTTCTAAAACTATTTGTAGAATTAATAAGTGATATGGTTTGGCTCTGTGTCCCCACCCAAATCTTGTCTTGCAGCTTCCGTATTACGGAACATTACGGTACATTCCCATGTGTTGTAGGAGGGACCTGATGGGAGATGACTGAATCATGGGAGCAGGTCTTTCCCGTGCTGCTCTTGTGACAGTGAATGGGCCTTGCAAGATCCGATGGTTTTAAAAACGGGTTTCTCTACACAAGCTCTCTCTTTGCCTGCTGCCATTCATGTAAGACATGACTTGCTCCTTCTTGCCTTCCGCCATGATTGTGAGGCCTCCCCAGTCATGTGGAACTGTAAGTCCAATAAACCTCCTTCTTTTGTAAATTGCCCAGTCTCGGGTATGTCTTTATCAGCAGCATGAAAACGGACTAATACAATGAGCAGGTGAATTAATTGGGAAGAACATTATCTTCCCCTCCCTCACTTTGGTCCTTTCCAGCACTTTTCTTTCTGGAAGGCCCAACTGGAAGCCCTTTTCTGCAAGAAGCCTTCGACAATTCCCCCACATTAGTCACTTCCATTCTGTCTTCATCTGTTTGGGTGCTTATCCTAAAATATGATTGAAAAGAATAGCACATATGTTTCTTCTGTCATCCCTCCTGGTGCCTAGCACATGTGATGTTCAAGTATAAAGTGAGAAGTGAATGAAGGTCTTCCTGAAGCACACCTCCTCATTGTGGTTTTCCTAATGAGCTGGGCACCTTAGGGAACTTTCAGACTGAGGCAGGCTAAGGTGTAACAATCATTTTAAATAACAATAATTTCATTAAAACATTGATTGTAAAACCCTAGCAGGTAGTAAACTGCACTAATTAGTTCAGTCACAGGAACTGGCTAGAGATGTGCATTCTAGTATACATTTTTTTCTTGCCCAAAACTTAGGTGCATATTTGTTGAGTTGCTCTATCTTTTAGGTCAGGAGTAGATGGGTTAGTGGCTGTAATAACTGGGAAGGCTCTCTGAAGCTGCTGGTTTAGTGGTTGGAAGTATGGAATTAGACATATGTATTAATTACCCACCACTGCATAACAAATTATCCCCAAGCTTTGCAGCTTCAAACAGCACACATTTTCTATCTGACAGTGCTTATGGGTTGGGAATCTGGGTGTAGCTTAGCTGGATGCCTCTAGTTCAGGCTGCAGCCAAGGTGTTTGCTGGGGCTCCAATCATTTCAAGGCTCGACTGGGGACATTCTTTTTCCAAGCTCACTCATATGGCTGTTGGTAAGATTCAGTTCCTCATGGACTAGTGGACCAAGAACCTCAGGTTATCACTGGTTTTTGGTCACAGACATTAGTACATTTCCAACAGGGCTACCCACAACATGGCAGTTCTCTTTGCTCATTATGAGGAGAGGGACTGAGAGAGAGTGAAGGAGAGAGAGAGAGAGAGAGAGAGAGAGATAGAGAGAAAGAAGAGAGAGAGACTGAGACCACAGGATTTTTTGGAACCCAATACCAGAAGGGACATCTGTTGTTTCTTCAGTTTTCTATTTCTGAGAAGTGAGTCCTTAAGTTCAACTCTAGCTCATATTCAAGGGTTGACTATTACACAGGGTGAGAACACTGGGGAACTGAGGGGAATGAGGTCATCTTAGAGGCTGTCCACCACAACAGTCCTGGGTCAAATCCTGGTTCTTCTTTCAGTCTATATATGTCTTTAAAGAAGTTACATAACTTTTTTGAGGATCAAATTCCTCATTGATCAATTAATGTCCACTTTGGATGATGGTTGATAGGCTGGAAATAATGTATGTTCTTGATAATGGGTAGTTAGTATGACTATAGCTGTAATTAATCTTGGTGAATGTTGGGGGCTTTGGATTCTCAATCCTGTGTCCGAGGGAACACAAGCTCCCCATGGACCCTGTGCCGTCTGTTGAGAATAATATCATAGTTTCCAGCTTACCTGATTTTAAGTTTCTTCCTGGTCATGAGGAAGTTCTTCTGTGTACTATTCTTTCCTGTGGAAAGTGGTTCGTGGCAATGATTCTGTAATTACGTCATTATTTTAAACAACGGCATCTGCCACAAACTGAGGGAATGTGTGTATTCCTGGGAATGTTTCCCACATTTTTCTCTTGCTACCCACTGTCCACATTCTCTCTCCTCTCCCCTCCTGTTGGGGGTCACAGCATCTGATAGCTGCTGCTTGTGAAGAGGAACTCTTCCCATAGGGAGTAAGTGCTACTAGGCAGTGTCCCCAGCACCTGACAAATGTAATTCCCAGTTGCTTGAATGAATGAGCAATTTGAGCGAATGGGCCACCATCATCTCTGATGGAGGATCTTTGCAGCAGCCTCTTTGTGGCCCTCTCTTTTCCATCCTGTACACCCTGTTCCATGCCCCATGCTCTGCCACAGTCACTTCTGAATAACACAAATGTGGCTGGGGACATCCTCCATGAGTCTACTTATTGAGCTCATTCATCCAATGACTGCTTTTGGGTGCTGACTATAGGGCTGCTATGATGAACATGAACAGATGTGGTCTCTGCCTTCATAGGAAGGCGAGTGCAATGAGGCAAGTGCAATGAGGGACAATTGCATTGTGTTCTTAGGGCATGAGTACAGCATGACCTGACTTAGTCTGTTGGGTCAGGGAAGACTTGACTGTGTAGGTGAGTGGGAGAGGGGCAGAGAGAAGAAAGAACTTTCCAGGCGGAGGGACCAGAGGACAGAGCACTCAAAGGTCCTGAGATAAGACGGTGGTAACTGGTCAGTAAATATTCACTGCCTGCCCCTCCCTCACTGGCCTACACAGTTTACTGAAGAGCCTGCTCTCTATTGCCTTGACTTTGGGCTTGGCCATGTGACTTGCTTTGCCTAGTGGGATGTTAATGGATGTGACATGAGCAAAGCCTTTGCATGCGCCTTCTTGGAGAAGTTTACCTTCTTGTGCCTCTGCTATTGACGTGGAAAGAAGACATCCTGGGTAGCCCACTGGTCCAGAACGAGGAGAGACACATGGAGTTGAGCCACACAGCAAACACTAACCTGACTGCACCTTGAAGTGGAGCCATCCTGCCAACGTGAAACCGTGCGGTCCTACAGTGTGATAATACTTGCTTATGGTGTATGCGACTCAATTTTGGGTGGGCTAGTATTAGGCACTGGCAGAGGGCTAGGGAGGCTGGGGTTGGGAGTCACAATTCAGAAAGTGGTATAAGATGCAGCTGGAGAGGTGCAAGGACTGGCTCATGCCGGGCTTTGCAGGTCAGGATGAGGGTTCAGATCTTTCCTCCTAATGTGCTGGCCAGCTAGGGAAGGTTTAGGCAGGGGAGCAAGCTGCTGGTCACACTTGTGAGAACATACTGAACAGAGTAACAGCTGCTGTTTTAGAAATCTGCCCCTTTTCACGGGATGTAACCTTTGACTGGGAAGTGTCCCCCACCCCTTTTCCTGTCCTCACGACTCCTATAGTTACGTTTTTTAGGCTGACCTCAAATGTTTATTTTCTATGAAGTCTCACAACAGGTGTGTTTATTACTCTTTTTCTTTGGTTTCCCATGCCACTTTGCTTTGAGTTTTATCAGGACTCATACCCAACATTGTCGCAGGCCTATTTCTACCTTAGATTGGAACCTCTTCAGGAGCAGAGCTCACATCTTGGGCATCTCTGCATCCTTGTGAATCCTTTCCTATGTCTTCAGCCCTCTGGATCCCTGTGGACAGGATCTATCTGGTAAGTCGCAGGCACTCTTTCAATATATCCTTGATAAATGAATGAACAACTCTACTACCTTTCGTTGTTGATTATCATCCGGCCAACAATTAAACCTATCTGTCCCTGCCTTCCTCATCTGTGAAATGGGGATAATAATGGTGACCATCTTCTTGGCTTGCTATGAGGACAACCAGTTTAGTATTCACTGAGCAGTCCCTGGCAATCGGTAGACACTCAAAAAGGTTAGCTAGTATAAGTGCGTTGGCTAATTTCATAATTATTTTCAAGATTTTGGGCAATATTGTAATTTTCTTTAGATTGGGAACTGCTGTGGGATCTTAATCCTTTGTTCATTCAGGAATTCAGCAAATGTGTGAAATGAACAATATATGCTAGATGTTTTGAGAGGTACAGTGGTACCAGGGAGACAGGGAGAACATATTTTGCCCTCAAGAAGTTTGATTATCTGGGGATAGGTAGTTAAATTTAGAGAGGGGTTTCCTTCTTTCTAGTGTGCCTGTTGACAAATCGAAGAGCGATCATAGTATTTCTCTCTACTGGAATCCCAAATGTGTTCTGGGACTACCCGGAACGATTGGAGATCCAGAAGTCACATTCGAAGACCACTGTCTGAGACTCACTGAACTGGCCTACAACCTGGGACTTCTCCATTAAACCTTCCAAAGCCTAACAAGAAGACCTGGCATATAAGGTATTGGCCAAACTATTTAGCAGTTTTTGCAAGCACACTTTTGTATGTTGCCCATTCCTTCCACCTTCAATATGAATGACCACATGTCCTTTCATTAAGTCCTCAGTGGGTGTATGCACTTCCATCATTCATTCACTCATTGCAAAGGTAGGTTTATGGGATTTTTTTTTTTTTTTTTTTTTTGAGATGGAGTCTTGCTCTGTCACCCAGGCTGGAGTGCAGTGACATGATCTCAGCTCACTGTAACCTCTGCCTTCCGGGTTTAAGCAATTCTCCTTTCTCAGCCTCCTGAATAGTTGGAACTACAGGCACCAACCACCACACCCGGCTAATTTTTGTATTTTTAGTAGAGACGGGGTTTCACCACATTGACCAGGCTGGTCTCGAACTCCTGACCTCAGGTGATCCAAGGTGCTGGGCCTCCCAAGGTGCTAGTATTACAGACGTGAGCCACCGTGCCCAACAAAGACTTTTATTAAATAAACAACATGGTGCAGTTGTGAGGGTGGCTGAAGTTGAGTCCCTGCTCTGTGGCATCATCTCAGTTACTTATTTTCTTTGATCTTCAATTTCAATTTCCTGAGCAACAAAATGCGGAAGTAATGTTTCATAAGACTATCAGTGAATCGAGTGTGAGGCCAAAGAGAAGGCCCAGCATAGCATAAGGAGCCAAAAAGTGGGGTTTTTTTGGGCAGTAATCCTTCCTGTTCATTCCTTCCTTTTAACCATTTAGGCATTTTACTTTGCACAGTGAGGAGTAAGTGAGGGTGGGAACCTGAACCAGAGTCTCAGAAGCTTATGCAAAATCCAGCACATGGAAGGTGTTCAAGGATTATTTATCAAATCAAAGAGTGAATGAACCCATGATGGAAGGAATGAACACACAGCCTGAGCACTCAAGAAACTTCCAGACCCTTGGGTAGAAAGCATTGCATTGCCAAGGGAGCTCTGACATATCATAGTGGGTTTCAGTCCAGGCGAGGCGAATGGGTATAGAAGGACTCCCAGAATGCAGGCATGTTGAAGAGGAAGCAGGGCTGCTTTAGGCTTAGGGGCTGGCAGGAGCAAAGGCATCGAGGCTGTGATGTGCCCAGCACAGGACAGCAGCATAGCAGGTTAATGGGAGGATGCCAAGGAGCAAGATGGGAGCTCTAGGAGGAGAGACTCTGACTGTCAGGCTAAAGGTCTGGGATCAGTCTGGTGACAGTGAGGGACAGCTGGAATCCAGGCCAACTTCAGGACGTGCACCCGCGCAGCCGCCACCACCGCCGCCGTGTCACCCTTGGTTTCTCAGACTGGAGGGAGGGCCTCCTGCTTCCCATTCCTGAGCACCTCCCTCTCCCATTACTAACATATCACCCACCTCCATTTGGGATTTGAAAAATTCGAAAATATCTTATTCACACCTATGCATGTCACTTCTCAACTTGAAGTCTAACATGCTTCCCAATTTACATATAATTCGTTTGACTCGTGTAAACTGCATTAACAAAAAGAGGAGCATTGCGATAAATTACTAGTGACAGAGGCCAGCCTGGATCGCAATTATTTTTATAAGCCCCTGGTAAGCAATGATGTTCTGTTTTTACAGCGCATAATATATCCCAGCATTATTGAAATGCCAGCAGCATCCACGGAGCACATCTGTGCTAACCGGTCATGCAGGTAGCAGGGCCATGAGAAAGTACAGTGGCTGGAGAGGCCCGGTCCTGCTCCATGGCCTTGCCGTCATCATAGCCTGGTCCTCTACGGTCCCCTCCAACAGGAGCGAGTTGGAGTGGAAAGTACGCATGGAGATTGCAGCCGGATGGGGTTGGATTCTGATCTCCTTGTTATCTTTCTAGTTGTAAAAATTGAGCACACCTCTTCGTCTCTCCTGACACCACAGTTTCTGGCCTATAAAGTGGGAATAAGAATAGGGGTAGCTCTCCTGTATTGTATAAGGGAAGAAGGAGAGGCATGGAATATCTAAACTAACAATGATACAAAGTAATATTTTATTTATTTATTTATTTATTTATTTATTTATTTATTTATTTATGTTTTGAGATAGGGTCTTGCTCAGTTGCCCAGGCTGGAGTGCAGTGGTGCAATCATGGCTCACAGCAGCCTCAACCTCTCAAGTAGCTAGCTGGGACTACAGGGGCCCACTATCATGCCTGGATAGTTTTTTTTTTTTTTTT
>NC_045439.1:8889164-8988494 GCF_002776525.5 Piliocolobus tephrosceles | reverse complement strand
GGCCTCCCAAAGTGCTGGGATTACAGGCTTAAGCCACCGCGCCCGGCCTTTTTTTTTTTGTATTTTTTGTAGAGACAAGGTTTAGCCATGTTGCCCAGGCTGGCTGTCCTCAATCTCCTGGGCTCAAGCTATCTGCCCTCCTTGGCCTCTTGAAATGCTGGGATTGCAGGCAGGAGCCACCGTGCTGGATAACACTAATATTTGTTGAGTATATACATGTGCCAGGCACAAAAGTATGTGCTTGAGATTCATTTTCTGATTTAACACTGAAGGCTCCCCTCTGAAGCAGGTGTGATAATTATAATTGCTATTTTATAGGAAATGAGATGAAGAGGTAAAAAAGTGAAGTTATGTACCCAAGATTACAGCTAAAGTGGGACTTGAACCCACGTCTGTCTGAAGTGCGAGCTGAAACTTTGGCCACTAAATTGCCCTGTGTTACTACAGGTAAACAATCTTCAAATAACCGTCACTTGCAGGAGGGGAAATGCGCATGAGAAGCTCCCAGTAGAGGTGATCTGGCTTTGGGCACGCTGACCCCAGGTATGCTTAAGGATAGAGAGTTTATCTTCATCCCTGCTAATCAGCTCTCTCAGCCCCAAAAGTTGTACAGCGTATGGTTGTGTGTTTTGCAAATCTGAATCGCGCAAATCTGAAATTGTGATATATAATGTATTAATCGTCTTAGTTTATGCACAGATTTTGAACTAATGCAAACCCTACTTTACATTTCCTCCTCCAGAGAATTAATCTTGAATTGTGCTAGTTTTGAATTATGTGAGGCCTTTGGGAATAGGCCTACATCCTTCGCAAGAAAATTAATCACCCTATAAATGACTTAACCTGCCTCCCAGGGCTTTGCGGTGGAGACTGAATGCAAGAATGCAAATTAAGTGACTCAAACCCGTATCTGCAATACCTGAATTTGCCCCCCTCCCCTATGTGAGGAAACCCTACCTCAAAGTGGCTTCCAGCCCCCCGGTTCTTCATTCCTGCTGCCTGCAGGTTTCCAAACTCCCCCTGGGGCTTTTTGTCAAGTGCCAGCTCCAAGATCCCCCTAGCACTTGATTCACCCCACAAGCACCCCTACTTCACGCAGGGCAGTGTGCCCCTGGTTCTGTCTTTGCCTTCTCATCAAGTCAGGGTCGGAAGACACCTCAGTGTGTTCTCCCCATCACCGGTGACTGCAGAGAGGGGCCCAGCAGAACAAACACTGTTTTTTAAAAAGCTGCAAATAGACAGGTGGATGAAAATTTTCAGATGTGTAAAATACTGTCCTGGGCCCCATGGCAACTTCTGGATCTAAGTTTGTGATTTCTAGGTTAATCTTTATCTTCTCCTCCTCCTACTGCCTCAGCATCTAGGCTGGGGATGTTTGGCCCACAGAAACCACACTTTTCTTGCTAACCCGTTGTGTCTTCTTTTCTATGCAACCCCACTGCTGGGGGAAAGCGAAGATGGAGGACTTCATCTGATTTATTTTACAGAAAGCTACTGCTGGAAAACTCTGTAGCGGTGGGTGGTATTGTTTGACACCTTCCTTTTCAGGGGAGGAAGCTGAGACCCAGAGGGGCAACTTGAACCACCCTGAGGTCACTCTGTGGATAAGCAACAGCTCTCAGAGGTTTGCATGAGACAGGCCGGATCTCTCTGCCCTCCCAGGATCTTTGCATGACATGATATGAAACTAAGATTCTCAAGAACCAAGATTCTTCTGTGGGGCCCAGCAGAAGTATCTGAGGAATCTTTTCAAAAATCTGCATGAACTTGCTAAGGTTGCCATTAACAAGTTCCACTTTTCTGGGTGGCTTAGACATAGTCCTGGAGGCTGGAAGTCCAAGCTCAAGGCACCCGCAGGGTTGGTCTCTTCTGAGGCCTCTCGCTGTAGCTTGTGGGTGGCCGCCTTCTCCTTGTGTCTTCCCACAGTTACCCTCTTTCTGTATTTGTGTCCTGACCTCTTCTTAAAAGGACACCAGTCATATTGATTTAGTGGACTCATTTTTAACTTAATTACCTTTTTACAAATTCTATCTCTAAATATAGCCACATTCTGAGGTACTGGGAAGACTTGTTCTATATGAATTTCTTTTTTGTGGGGTGACACAATTGGCTCATAATACTGTGTCCCCTGGTCCTCCAAAACTCGTGTCCTTCCTGCATGCAAAATACACTGACTTCCTGACTTCATTTCAACGTGTTCAAAAGTCTCCACCGATTCCAGCATCAACTCGAAGTCCAAAAGCTCATCTAAATAGCATCTAAATCAGATGTGGGTAAAACTCAAGGTATGATTTATTCTGAGGCAAAACTCCTCTTCAGCTGTAAACTTGTAGAACCAGACAAGTTCTTTTTATTTTGCTTTCAAAATACAATGGTGGGGCAGGCATAGGATAGATAGCCTATGGGAGAAATCAGAAAGAAGACAGAGGCCACAGGTCTCAAGCAAATTCTATTAGATCTTAAGGCTCAAGAATAACCCTCTTTGACTTCATACTCTGCTAATGGAGCCCATGGACCACCTGGGCCCTACCTAGCAGCTTCTGTGATGATGTCTCACCATCTCCCACCATTCTCCCAGCAAACAAATACTATGACCCGACAACTCACCATGTTCCAGAAACATTTCCTGTATGTGAGTCAACTCATTACATTCTCACCAGAGCCCTAAGAAGGAAGCCCAGTGATCAACTCCATTTGACCAAGGAAGAAAGTAAGACACAGAGAGGTCAAGTTCCTTGGCCAGGGCCATGTAGCTTATTAATAGAGTTGCTGGGATTTGAACCCAGCCAATCTGACCCCAGGGCCTTTGCTCATACCAAGACCTTGGCATTCCAGGTGAGGCTTCTGCTCACCAGTGTTTGACAATCTCTGACCTGCTGTGTCAACAGCTCCAAGTGTTTACTGGTGTACATGTTTCTTCTCCCCATCCCCGGAAGGAGATAGATGAGACAGAAGTTCTCTCTGTGTTCCTGTAGCTGGGACAATGTGTGATGCACAGAACACTTATAAGTGTCTGTTGGTGATGAGTGAATTGGAGGAGGCTGTGGTCCTTCCCTGAAAAGGTGAACCAATTAAAACTCAAAATCACCTTAGAAAGATACCAAAGGGCAGTGGTCCCAGCCCCTCTGGAAGCCCCCGGAAGCTTATTTCCGTTCAGAATAGACCTCCTTTGCTTTGCCTCGCAGAAAGTGCTTCCATTCCACCAATAATTAGTGTCTGTAAGTGGAATCTACTTAAGAAAGGACACAAAGCCTGAGAAAGTTGTATTATGCCATTTATAAATGTCCGGTGATCTGCTGCTGCACTGTGATTCACGGAGCTGAAATAAATGATTTGCTTCAAAAAAAAAATTATGAACGTTCATTCCGCTGGTAGAATCTCTTAATTCCCGTTACACATGTCAGCATATTATGACTGGAAGCTGTCAGGTTCTAATGACTAAAATTTCATTTTTCAGACTTCTCACACTGCGTGTGAGAACTATAGGTTAGAAATATTTCTGCAGCTAAGTTTCCTCCTCATCTGGTAAATTTAGCCATTTCTTTCTTTCCTATGTAATTTTTAAGTGTCCATGTTTACATGAATACCTTGAGTAAACTAACCTCATGCTTCATTCAATAAACGAGGAGGTCTACCACCATGGTGCTTTTCTTCCCAAAGCTGCTGTCCTTTTTATGGGACATAATGTGTCTCGACAGCTGACAGATTCAATGCAAAATTAGTTTTACTTGGCAGAGTGGATCAAAATATGGATTATTTTAAAGAACATTAGCACATTTTTTTCTTTTGTTTAAAGTGAAATACGTTGTTTATGCTTTGTATGGATAAACAACCTTGACAGTGGCTGCAACTTGTTTTATTATCCTTGAAATGGGAATTTGTTGACATGATATTCAATAAATAGAAATACTTCAGTCCTGTTCACTTACCTCGCATACTATACCAAATAGGAATTATTGATCCTCTGTTTATTACATTTGTTCCTGAAATGCTCTGTGGAGGGCAGGAAAACCAACTTCCAATTCAGGTTGTTAATAGATTGGTCGCAAAATTTATGTTATCCATGTCCAACAAATCACTAATAAAAGCTTATGAGAGGCTAGATCATCTGCATTGAATTACACATTCTTCCCCCCATAAAAAGCCTTTAGCTAGAGACTGACCAAAGAATTTAAAATCTCTCATTATCTATAAGTCATTGCTCAAAGTGTCCCTAAATGGGATTAAAGCATCACTGCTCAGATTCCCTACAATGACTGCCCTCTTCTACTCCCACCCTGACTTAAATTAAAGGCTAATGATATGTTTCCAGGGGAAAGAAAGAGATAGCTTTTCCTTGAACGACTTTCCAGGACTCCAGCATCTAATCTGTTATGGAATAGCTGCTATGCCATGGTGGCTGACTGCATCTGTTTCTCGGGGGATATGGTCCAGGTCTGAGTGGGTCTAGTGACCATGTTGTCATTTCCATGCAGCCGGTCAACTCAGTGCAGGAGGAAACAGTACGCAAGCACCGTGCACCGTCCAGGGGCTGTTCTCTACCTTTGTTTTACTGCCATGGCAAGGCTGTGTGCTTCAGGTGCTGCTTTGAATACTCAGGGGCAGTCAATGCAAATGTTCCCTCCACTCAGTCTCCTTCCCTCCCACCCTCCTTTCTTGTTTTTCTTCTTTTTTTTCTTTCTTTCTATCCATGAGCATTTATGGTGCACCCGCCGTGCACCAAACTCAGTACCAGGCCCTGGGATGCCCGGATGGATCGGGCTTCCTGGTGCTCAAGCAGGTCTTGGTCTCCTGGGAGCTCAGACCAGCCCATTTGTGTGGCATGACAGTGTGGGTGGTGGCAGCGAGCCCAGTGGGAAAGACCCAGGCCAGGCATGCTGCTGGCCTGCGTGTGATTCCCATCTTGACCTGTAAGTACCTGGAGCCTGCTGAGGATTAACTGTGAATGAGTGACCGTCACACTGTAGGCCCTCAATAATGGATCAGTGTTATTATAAGGCTGTCCTGGAGGTGTGTACCAGGGGCTATGACTTCTTTACATGAGGCAGTCAGGAAAATTTCACAGGTGATTGAGAAAGCCAATTAGAAGCAGGAGAAAATTGGGTTGTAGAAGACCCTGGGTAGAGTGTATTTCATAGGGACAGAATGAATTGAAATGAAGTAAAATAGAAAGAAAAACAAACTGAGTAGGTGTGAGAAAGCAGTTGCAAATACCCCTAGTGTCGAGGGAGGTATTGCATGTGAACATTGCAGACGGGCCACCAGGGGAAGCAATGCAACTTCAAAGGCTAGAAGGTTCTTACCCATGGTTGCCAGATTTGATTCCTTCAAAAGAAGCCCCACATCTGGCTTAGGATGCCAGATTCCAAATGTTTTAGGGAAGAAATCTATTTAAAACCTTTCAAAGACACCATGCAAGATACACCAAATGTATCTTCAGGCCACATAAAGGTTGTAGCCAAATTAATGTCTACATTATGCCTCTTGTCTGGACATACAGATTTTATTCTTTCATTCAAAAAACTACTTGCTGGTACTTCTCATAACAACTCAGGAGAAATAGTAACAGTATTCATACCAAAGAAGATGAAATTTGAATTTGAGCTCCAGTACCTAATTAGCTGTCTGGCTTCGGGTCTGTTACTCAGCCTCAACTATAAAATGATGGTTTTCATACCTGCCTTACATGTTAAGAAGATTCAACGAGCTGATGTGGGCGAAGTTCCTGATACAGGGCCTGGTGCACTGTGTATACTTCACAGAGTTTTTCCTTCAACTTAGGCGGTAAAAGAACTAGTTGGGAGGAGCCAAGATATATCCAGGTGTGTCAGAGGCTGCAATAGGTTGGATCAGGGAACAGGTGCAGGAGTGAACCCAGGCTTGACCAAGGGAGGCTTTTTGGGCTTCTCCTTCTCAGCAAGCATCTGAAATGAAATTTAGCCAGTTTGGAAAGAACAGCTCCAGATGCTCTTCAGGGTCAGGAGTGGTTTTGAACTGTGGTGAGCCATTCAGGTGGAGTAGGTGGACTCATTTCTTCACACAGACAAGCCTGGTGTTTCAGATCCTGATCTGACAGAAAGGCCAGTCTCTTAGGAGATGCCTGTGAGGCCAACAGGGGCAGTTCGGTGTTAGCATCTTCAGCCAGGATGCCCAGAGTGACCCTTTCCTGTAGTTAGGGTCACTTAGTCAAAGAAGACAAACATCTGGTCTGCGTGAGGTTAGGTTTTTTTTTTTTTTTTTTTTTTTTTTTGAGACGGAGTCTCGCTCTGTCGCCCAGGCTGGAGTGCAGTGGCCGGATCTCAGCTCACTGCAAGCTCCGCCTCCTGGGTTTACCCCTTTCTCCTGCCTCATCCTCCCGAGTAGCTGGGACTACAGGCGCCCACCATCTTGCCCGGCTAGTTTTTTGTATTTTTAGTAGAGACGGGGTTTCACCGTGTAGACCAGGATGGTCTCGATCTCCTGACCTCGTGATCCACCTGTCTTGGTCTCCCAAAGTGCTGGGATTACAGGCTTGAGCCACCGCGCCCGGCCTAGGTTAGGTTTTTAAAAACAAGTTCCATGTATGTCTCGTTTACAAAACAAATTGTGCCTTTCATTGTAGAAAATCTGGGAAATGCAAACAAATGTAGAGAGGAACACAAAATCACACCCTGCTACATCCTTACACTCAGCTACATCCTTGGCATTTCCATATTGATCCTGCCAGTCCTTTAACTTTGCCTTTCTGGGTCATTTGCATTGAGCGGGGCCTTTTTCTGGACTGGGTAAGCATGATGTGGCTTTCAGAAGAAGCACCAGTCTGCTATCCAAAGAGGAAATGGGAAAGCTTTTTCAATGTTTGGCTTCTGCCTCCCCAAGGCTCCTCTCCCAACGGCTGACACCAGGCCTCTCCCTGTCTCCCTCTCTCTCCCACCCCTGCCCTTTCTCTTTCCAACCTCCCTAAACTCATTAGAAACCCAGGTCCTTTCTATTGTCCTCATTTTCATCCTATTCTCTTCAGTCACTCTCTGTTAGGGTGGCCAGATCAAATTCAGGATGATCAGTTAAATCTGAATCTCAGGTACATTATGAATAACTTTTTGTATGAGTATGCCCCATTGAACACTTGAGATATACTAAAACGTACTCATTGTTTATCTGAAATTCAAAAGTAACTGGGCATCCTGTATTTTTATTTGCTAAATCTGCCTGGCTACCTCACATGTTAATCAAACAAGCCCACTTTGATTTATTTTTGCTTCAATCTTTACAATGAGGTCGAGGAATAAAGAAATTGAGCTATGAAAGTCAAACTGCCCTGCCTCTTCGAAGGCTTGGCTGGACTAGGATAGAAAGGGAGCACACCATTTATTTGTTCATATATATGTGTATATAAAATGTGTATATTCCCATATATTTCTTTCATGAAAGTTGGTTGTGCATGTGTATGTGCACACACACACACACACACACATATATATGCATTATTTATGCATTATTGTTTTTTCAGTAATCAACATGTTATTAACATTTTTCCTATACCATTAAACATTTGGGGGAACAATTATTTTCTAAAAACCACCTAAACTGTAATTAATATGGAAATAACTTTAATTATTAGACATTTTCACTGTTTTCATTTATTTAAATTACACATTTTGCTCCAGTAAACATTCCTATAACTCTTTTTATTTTTATTTTTTGGAGACAGGGTCTTGCTCTGTTGCCCAGGCTGGAGTGCAGTGGTGCAATCTTGACTCACTGCAACCTCCACCTCCAGGGTTCAAGTGGTTCTCTTGCCTCAGTCTCCCAAGTAGCTGGGATGTAGGCACCTGCCACCAAGCACAGAGAATTTTTTTGTACTTTTAGTAGAGACAGAGTTTCACCATGTTGGGCAGGCTGGTTTCGAACTCCTTACCTCAAGTGATTCGTCCACCTCAGCCTCCTATAGTGTTAGGATTACAGGTGTGAACCACCGTGCCTGGCCGTGTAACTATTTTTAACTAAACATTTGATTTTTTTGTTGTAAATACCTTCATAGGAATACAATTACTGAGAAAAAATGGATAAATATTTTAAGCTTCTTAAACATACTACCTCCGGGGGCTTAATTGTGCTTTTTGCTTCAGTGAATATTTCTATGGATTACTGCAGGATGTCAGCATGCAAGCTCAAAGGGAGGATCCCCTTCCTCATGGAGGCCAGAGTCCAGTAAACCTCCCAACATTGGTGAATAAAGGCTCCTGTCTCACCACCCCTCTCCAAAGTAACCAAGAACAAAGTACGAACTCCTTATTGTTTTAACTTTCTGCTTTGTATCACTGTAACCTCACATGGTAGAAGTGGGAGGGATCTCACCTTGAAAACCATTTTGAAGTCTAAGATTACTCACCTTTTTTTTTTTTTTTTTTTTGAGATGGAGTCTTGCTCATCACCCAGGCTGGAGTGCAGTGGCACGATCTCGGCTCACTGCAAGCTCCGCCTCCCAGGTTCACGCCATTCTCTTGTCTCAGCCTCCCGAGTAGCGGGGACTACAGGTGCCTGCCAACGCGCCCGGCTAATTTTTTGTATTTTTAGCAGAGACGGGGTTTCACCGTCTTAGCCAGGATGGTCTCGATCTCCTGACCTTGTGATCCGCCCGCCTCGGCCTCCCAAAGTGCTGGGATTACAGGCGTGAGCCACCGCGCCCGGCCTTTTCTTTTATAAATAATCTGTTCACCCTACTACCATATCCATAATTTTGTCAAACAATTTTTCAAATGCTAATGAATCAATGAATGATGAATGGGTTTTATTTATTTGAGCTTTTATATAGGCTTTTTTTTGTTTTTGCAATGGAGTCTTGCTCTGTCGCCCAGGCTGGACTGCAGTGGTGCAATCTTGGCTCACTGCAACCTCTGCCTACTGGGTTCAAGTGATTCTCCTGCCTCAGCCTCCTAAGTAGCTGGGATTACACGCATATGCCAAAATGTCTGTCTAACTTTTGTATTTTAGTAGAGATGCGGTTTCACCAAGTTGGCCAGGCTAGTCTTGAACTCCTGACCTCAGGTAATCCGCCCACTTCGGCCTCCCAAAATGCTGGGATTACAGGCGAAAGTCGCTGCAACTTGCCTTTATATGCTTGTTACTTCAAGTTGTATATTTATGCATTCTGCCCATTTTTTTTTTAGATATTCATGTGTGTGTTTAATTTGTTGGATATTTTTGTGTCTAAAGGCTATTAATGTTCTTCCTGATATTTGTAGCAAGCATTCTTTTTTTTTTTTTTTTGCATTGCATTTTAAATTTTTTTGATGATGGCATTCAATAGAGAAAGTTTTAAACTTTTATCTGGTCAGGTGTACTGACCAGTTTTGTGAAGGGTTTTTTCTTAGTCCATTTGGGCTGCTACAACTAAACGTCATAAACTTATAAACAAAATTAATTCATTTCTTACCATTTTGGAGGCTGAGAAGTCCAAGATCAAGACTCAGACAGATTTGGAGTCTTGAAGGGCTCTCTTCCTGGTTCACAGACGGCCACCTCACTGTAACCTTACATGGTGGAAACGTGAGTGATCTCTCCAGGGCCTCTTTTAAAAGGACACGAATCCCATTCGTGATGGTGGAGTCCTCAGGGCCCAATCACTTTCTAAGGGCCCAACTTCCTAATACTATCACTTTGAGAGTGAGGATATCTACATGTGAATTTTGCAACGGCACAAACATTGAGATCATAGCAGGTTACACCACATATTTTACGTTTAGGGAGTCTTTTTACTGGCCCAGAATTTATTTCAGTATTCACCCATGTTTTCCAGAAGTCCTTCTGTTGATTTATTTTAACTTTAATTGAAATATCACCCACGTTAGGGAGAAGTTTTCCTTAGTGTAATATAATACAAAACTGACATTTCTTGAGGCATAATAGTAAAGATGTTAACATTTTTCAGTTCTTTTTGGATGTTATATTTGTGCTTCTTCTGAATGTGATGTGTGCTAAGATAGCTCATGTAACCCAGTTTTGACCAGGCTGCTGATCTTGTGTCTGGTTAATTTATTGAACCTGCCTAAAGCTATACATATTTTCTTTCACTTGACTATATAAGATATTCTAGATATATTGTCTACTGATTCATAATATTAATGGTAATGGATGATCAATGAGTACTCTTCTTTGTATAACTTGAATTTATTTTTTCCTGTCTTATAAAATATCTGGAATGTACAAAACAATGCCAAGGATGAATGTTTGGGACTGGAGCCCTTGTCTTTGTCCTAACTTGAATGGGAATGTATCTGGAATACAAACATTACATGTTATACAAACTTTTGTTTAAATGCTTCAAAATATACACATTTTAAGAAATGGATATTGAATTTATAAAATTTATTTTGGCTTCTACAAAGATGGAATCATTTATATACTTCATTTCAACTTTGACATCTTAATGTGATGTGATGAATTAATTGATTGCTAATATTAAGACTTCCTTATATTCTTAATAAAATACCTGGGATTCTCTTAATATGTATGCAAATTCATTTAACTAGTATTTGATTTAGGATATTGCCTGTGTTCTCATGAGTAATTTAGGTATCTGGTTTTCTTTTTTGTCCCATCCATTGCTAGCTTTTGATATGGGTGTAAAGTGTCTTTATAATATGAATGAAAGATTTTTACATTATTATGTGTGCTCTGGATTAAATCATAGGTAATAATAATTATCTATTACTTGAAGCTATAAAGAACTAGCAAAATTACTTGGCCTAGGGGTCTTTTGGGGATATAATTATGTTAAAGATTTTGTTTTCAATATTTTCCCCATGGTTATAGGTTTACAAAAGTTTTCTAATTCTTCTTGGACTAACTTTTGTTATTTCAACTTTCCAGAATTTTCAATTCTGGAACCAAAGAACAGAATGTACACAGCAAAAAATTAAACAGTAAATAGAAAATTCATTTATCTCATTATATTTTCTTTATATATATCTTTATGTAGGACTGTGCATCTGTATTTTTCTAATATATAAACTTACATTGTATCTAATTTCCCACAACCAATTTGCATATTTATTTGTGACATTATTAATTTGGATTTAATAGTGGTTTATTTATTGTGTTGCATATTTCTAAATACTAGCTCCTATACTTATTTATTTACACTGTTTTCTTGGTCTATAATTAATTTATATATGATTTAACTGCATTTATTTTTTAGTTTCCTTTGTCCATAGATTTATTTTGCTTTTCTTGAGATGGTTTGTTTGTAAGCTATTACTTTGTTTTAATATGATATTTTAATTTTTTAGTTGTAATTTTTCTTACTGTACTTACTGAACTGATTTGGACTTAATTCTTATGTTTAGTATTTAGTAGCTGTGATCTACACTTATTACTATTTGTCCTGAACCATGCTTTCCCTTTTCTTGAATTGTTTATTTTGATTAATTACTCAGTCATTTCAAGTATATCTGCAGATCCCATTTTTTAACATGAGTATAGTGGTAGTATACTTTTTTTATTTTTGCATAGCTGAGTGTCTTTCTTTTTCCTTTACAATTCATCCTTTGGGTGAAAAATTATTGAGTGATTTTCTTCTCAAAATTCATTAGACTCTCTTTTACTTTGCTCTTGATATGAAAAATTTTGAAGTCTGAGATTACCCACATTTTTTTCTTTTGTAAATAATCTGTTCATCCTACTGCCATTCTCACAATTTTTTAAAATAGTTTTTCCCAGAGATTCAAAATTCTTTTCAGAATGGAGTTTCTTTAGAAAATGATTGTTTGGAATAATTTGAGCCCTTCTGAGGAGCAAACTCAGATATTTTCAGCTCTGAATTCTTCTTGATATATTTGATTAGCCACTTACTCTGTTGGCCCTGGTCACGTCCTCTGAAATGTCAGCTCTCTTCACACACTGCCTCTTTACTCTGTGTCTTCCATATCTTCATCTTCTCTCACATAAGTTGTATCTGTGTCTTCTTTCTCTGAATCAAGCATCAGGAAACATTTTCTGTGAAAGGTTAAATAAAAAATATTTTCAGCTTTCTAGGGCATAAGTCTCTGGTACAATTACTCAGCACAGCCTTTGAAATACAAAAAACAATGCGTAAGTAAATAAGTGTAGCTGTGTTCCAATAAAACTTTATTTACAAAAACAAGTGGTGGGCCAGATTAAGCTTATGGACTGTAGTTTTCTGACTTTTGCTCTAAATACCTGGAAGCCTTCTTGTTTGCTTTCTATGTACAGATTTAATTTTCTGCTGTGTAGACTCTGTTCTTTGTTTTTTCTAGACCAGTACCATGTGAAGACTGAGTGTGCAGGCTTAGGCAGCTTGAGCTACAATCTCAGCTGTTCCATTTAGTAGTTTTTTTGAGTTGGGCAAGATATTTAACTGCTCTGTGTATCTCAGTCTCCTTATCAAAAAGCCAGTGTGGACACTTGTTCCAAGATTTGACTGAGCTAATAGATGTAAAGTGCATAGAACAATGTCTGAGACAGTGTAAGCTCCTGGTAAGTATTAGCTGTTATTGATTCTTTCATAATTTCTTTTAGATCCCTTCCTAGATTTCAGGCTTTGTTTGAACCTGCTATGTTAAAAATAGTTTATTTCTTATTATGCCTTATTTTTTATGTATTTTATTATATTTTAGAAAGAACACAAAGCAAATACCTCATAAAATTTTTTCAGTTTTTGACAACAAATCCCCTTCTCAGGTATGCTCTTCATCTATGTGTTTATAATGCTGGTTCCCATTTTTATGCTTTCTTTGGGCATGGTTTGCTTTTATTTATGTTTAGTATTATTTAAATAAGGATTGAGTTTCCCTTCACTATTATTTTTACTATTTTCAAAATAATCTTCTTGGATTTTAATCCAGAGGCCACACTGAAATGCAAAGTGTGTTGACAAATTCAAGGTATAATGCAGGTAAATGATCCTCTCAGACTCTGGCCTCAATTCAGTCTTCGTGGATAAAACTTTGCCCTGGTATTATTTGAGAAATTTATGACTCTTTTTATTTGAATTACGTTGTGTCAAATTCATTGCTCCCAGTGCTTGTCTTGGAGTTTTCTTGAGTTTGTGCTTTCCTTATGTCTTAGCATGCACAGTCCTCTTAGCTTTGATTCCTACTCCCGTTCATTAATTGGCAATGAGGAATTTTAGCCTTCTAAATGGCTGCAGAAGAGGAAGGTATCAACAAGCAGATATGAAACTGGGGGTAGTTCTGCAGGTTAAAAAAGTACCCAAGGCCGGGTGCAGTGGCTCATGCCTATAATCCCAGCACTTTAGGAGGCTGGGGGGGGTGGGGATCCCTTGAGTACAGGAGTTTGACATCATCTCGGGCAATGTGGCAAAACTCTACCTCTACAAAAAATACAAAAATTAGCCGGGCATGGTGGCACTGGCACCTGCCTGTGGTCCCAGCTATTCGGGAGGCTGAGGTGGGAAGGTGGGAGGATCACTCGAGCCTGGGAGGTGGAGGTTGCAGTGAGCCAAGATGGTGCCACTGAACTCAAGCCTGGGTGACAGAGTGAGACCTTGTCTCCAAAAAAATAAATAAATAAATAAATAAAATAAAATAAAATAAAATAAAGGTACTCAAAAGGGTAGGCGTTATCACCAGGACTTATAATCAGTGGTTCAGTCACCAAGGTGCTAAAGGGATCTGCAGATGGTATAGTTGGAAATGTTCTCCTATCTTCTTCCACTAGTCAAGTTGCTTTACATCAGAATTCACTCACGAGTCACTGACGATCTTTTCTTGGTCACCTCAAAAATAGAGTGGGGACTTTATCTTTGAGATGGCTTTGTTTCCAGTGGCCATAATTTTTTTGGTATTTTAGAGTTTATGTATGTTGCAACAGCACAGAGGGTCAAGCTAACTCAGGCAGAACTCCACGGCCTCCAGCAAATTCCCAGTACTACGTGATTCTTGGTAAGACAAAATTGAATGGAGAGAACATGTGCTTTGGAATCAAGCACATTTAGCAGGTTATGAGGCTGATTCTGTCAGTTCACTGCATGACTTTGAGCAAATCATCTACCTCTTTAAACCTGATTCATCTTCATTATAAAAGTTGGGATCACAGTATCTACATTGGAGCTGTTGTAAATATTTAATACAATCTAATAGTAAAGGTCCAAGCAGAGATGCTCATTAAATATTGTCAGTATTGTTCCTTTTGCCATACACTGGTATCTACAGAGAGAGGAAACCTTTGTTTCTTTATTTTTTTTAAGTCTATAGAAGTTGTGGTGTAAAGATTATTTATAGTATGAAAGACTCATTTGTCCATCTGTAAGCATCAATATGAACAAAAATACATTAGACTAAACCCTATAGAATTACTGGTAATTGATATTTTGACCACTAGCAATGGTAATGCCATATGGTTCAAATAAATGTAAACAATTCATGTTTATCTATGTGTTTCTATAATTGTTTTATTGAATGAATAAAATGGCATAATTCCCTTAAAAATCCAGAACATACAGTTATGCTAAACCTTAGGTTTCCATATAAGTAGCGTATGTGAGAATTTCTTTGAATGCAATGAGACCCAGAATGAATGTGTAATTCATCTGAAATGAAGCTTCAGGAATAATTCTGGGAGTCTGTGGCTAAATGGAAAAAATACACCCTGTGTTTGAATTCAGACTCCTCTACATATGTGGATGAATGGTACTGGGCACATTCCTTACCCTCACTGAGCCTCTGAGTCCTCATTCGTTCATTAAATGCTGCCACTTAGGCTTGCTTTAAGGATTAATTGAGACAAAATATTTCAAGCTCTAATTCAGTGTCTGATCTGTAGCAGGGGTTTAGTAAAGGGCTATGACGCTACAGCACATTTTCTGGGTCCCTGTAATGGCAGAGACTTTGTGGAGAAAGAGGAGCAGGTATTTCGGTGTCTTTAGAAACCACCCATAAGGTGAGAAAAAAAATTGGTTCCTGGCACAGGAGAATTGAAAGAGTTCTCTCCAGGCCTCCCAGTGATAGATGAGGCCACAACACTGTGAAAACTGTCCATTCTAAAGGGTAGGATTGAGGTGTGAGGCAGACAACTTGTAAGGCGGTTCCCAAGATCTCTGCCTCCTGGTATTCGCATCCTTGTGTGAGCACCTCTTTTGAACCTGGGCTGGACCTAGTGACCCACTTCTATTTACGGGATATGTGAAAAGGGAAGGGATATCATTTCTGATATTAGTTTATAAAAGATATGACTTCTGTCCTGAGTGCAGCCTGTCTCCTATTGTTTCCTTGCTTGCTTACAAGAATGAATCAAGCTGTCCTGTTGGGACCTGCCCTATGGAGAAAGCCATAGGACAAGCAAATGGGGATGACTCCCAGCCAGTGAAGAACTGAGACCTTCGGTCCAGCAGTCCTTGTGGAGCTGATTGCTGCCGGCAACCACGTGAGTGTGCTCAGAAGCAGATTCTGTTCTCAGGTAAGCCTTAGATGCCTGCAGCCCTTGAAAGCACCTTGGCTACCTTCTGCAGGAGACCCTGAAACTGAAGACTCAGTTAAGCTGTGCCCAAATATTCCTCACCTATGCAATATATACTCGTTGCTTTCATTCAGCCACTGTGCTTAGGGAGAATTTATGTGGCAACAAATGGCATGAGGTATGTGTGGAAACAGTTACAATCCTTTTGTGTTGCTGTGGAGGTCCAGGGTACCTGCTGTAGAGGCAGTCAGCACACAGTGTGGCTCTAAGATCTTCTTGCCTGGCAAACAGCTGGTGGAGGTGGAGAAAGGGGGTCTCGCTGGGGTGGATGTTCCTGGGACCTGGACGTTAAGATCGGGCATATAAATAAATAAGAGAAGATCAATGCTGACAGTCGTAGGGAGCTTTGCAGCACCATTGCCACCATGATGGACCTGACACTTCTCTTCTATGGGATACATACTTGGAAAACCATAGCTTTGGAGCAAGAAGAGGGCAATAGAAACATTTCTTGGAAGTGGTGCCTCCCAAAGCCTCATTTTCTCAAGTCAAGCTAAGTCCCTGCACCTTCCAGTTTGTCTCCGCCTTTCTCCTCTGAAGAGCAGGCTGCACAGGCATGGTCCGCCCCCAACAGGCAGACATGCCTCATTCCTCAGTTCTGCCCTGTTACCATTTTTGTTGTGCATCTTGTGCTAAACTTACTTCTCAACTGGAAAGCCGCCTCAAGGGCAGGGTGGCATGGTGGAGAGGGCAGGGGCTCTACGTCTGACCTGTGTGACATCTGATCTCGGCCCTACTGGCTACTTGCTGGGCAGTCTTGGCTAATTGGTTTCAACTTTTTGAGCTCTGGACTCATCAGCAAGAAAAAGGGAATGATCATATGTACTTTACAGGGCGGTTCTGAAAATTAAGCCAGACAAAGTGCTTGGTACGAGAGCTTGGGACGCACTGACAGCAGTGTGGTTGTAGCTCGTGTCTGTGTTATTTTTCTGGCAGTCTCCATGCAGGGCCGCAGCAGGACTCATTTGGTTGGGGTCACTTAGGCTCTGCCCTGGCTGGCAAACGTTGCACTTGTAGGTACCCTCCTTAGGGCTCTCCAGCCCCAGGACAGACTTGGGGGGACATCAGGCAGGAGGACTGTGCTGGGATGTGACCCACTGGGAGGCATCCATGTGTGACAGAGCCAGAGGCAGCACCTGGGCAGTGACACCAGTGCCTGGGGACGTGGTTTGCCTGGGAGTCAGGTGGGGCTGGCCCTCCTCCTGGTGGGTGCTCTGTGCCTGAGGCAGAGCTGGGCTGCAGGGGGTGGGGGCGCCTCATTCTGTTACCGCCACTCACAGGACCTGGAGAGCTGTGTCTGTGTATCTGGAACCTCTGAATCACAGCCTCCTTGGGTTCTTCTGAAGGCACATTGCACCTTCTAGAAGGGTATGACTCAGAAGGAAAGAGAAAAACCTCCACTGGAGAGAGGAAATGGCTGCAGTGTTTACTTTATTTGAAAACGGCACATGCTTTTATTAAGACATAAATGCCAGTGATGGATTCTGCTCTTGGCGTGTGGCCGTGCTCCCCAGCCCTGAGGTGAGATGGCTGGGAGACGTTAGCCCCTACAGAGAAAATATTTACCATACTGAGCTATCATGAGACAGAGTAAGTGGGCAGAGGGCAGCAGGTACCTTTGACCACCTCATTCCAGTGAAAATAAATAGGGTTCCTGGAGCAGTCACTACGAGAGTGGAGCAAGTATCCTCTCTCTGCAGTAGAATCTCTGAAAATTTGGATAACGTTAATTGTGCCACCGTGGTGGCAGTGCAAGAAATTCCTGTTCATCCCACTGCAATGATGATTAAGGTAGCAAACACCCAGTCGGGGAAGTCAGGCTCCGGCCCTGGAGAATAGTTGAGGATCGCCTGTAGCATATTGTTCCACTCTGCTGGCATCCTAACTAGACAGCTTTAGTTTTAGCATAAAATCCATATTCCAGACCTTTATGGAGCAGAGAGGCAAACTCCAATGCTGCCGTTGCAAGCATCAAACAGCATTAAAATGAATTAAGGAGATTAAAGAGTCTCAGTGCTGTCGGGGCTCTTCTCCATCCCCTCTGTTTTCTCCAAGGAGCTGTTTTAAAGGCGTGGGGGCAAATTGGAAGAAGGGAGTGGGAAAAATGCAAACCAATCGTGCTAACCTCGCTCTGGAATCAAAGTCTGACTCTATACCATGCATGGATTTAATTGGGAGAGAGGTCTTTTAGAGACACTCTGGGTGGGTGCATAGATCAGTCTGGAGTTTCACAGTACGGCTTCTTCCAAGGTCAGAGCATGTGTCCAGGGCCATCCCCGCGTCTTGGTGGACAGGAAGACATCTTTGGTCCGGTGGTGTAACAAAAAACCCAAAGAGGGCGTCAGATGTGTGCACTCTGGTGTTTAGAATTTAAGTAAAATCTGTAATTTTCCCCCTGCATTTCCTTAGAGAAATTAGCTATTCTATTCACTGCATAAATTTTCAGGTTTTGCTAGCACGACACTCAGGGTGTTGAATTTTTTATGACAAAAATGCTGTAATAATTGTTGAACAGATGTAAGTGTTGGAGACTCGGCTCTGGCAGACCTCACGAAACCTCGATTAGCAATTTAACCCTGTCCTCCCTCCTGTCCGCACGCCGGGGGAAGAGGAGTTGCAGTTTTGAATGGCTTCACTGGGATGTGCACAAAGGCAGAGAAAGAGTTTTCTGGAGAGCAGGGGAAGTCCTTTAACGAGCTCGTATGCCCAGCCAGAAAAGGAAGAACTCGGTGCAGTCTAACCCTGAAATTACCACATTACCAAGTTGTCTAGCTGGGTGATTAATAAACTAATTGACACGGGGGACACTTGTCACTGGCGAAGCAGCTCCCGAGCCAAAGCGAGGAGCAACTCCACAGCGTCTCCCGGGGAGCCGGGAAGTGACAGTCTACACCCGCTTCCGGGCTCCCCGTGACATAGGCCAGCCGGGCCTCCATTTACACCTCAAAGCAAAGTCACAGAGGGATCCACCCCTTTCCTGGCTGCCTACACAGAAAGCAGCCATGGGGGACTTGCCGAGGACTTTGTCCACCAAGTGATGAAAGCATGCAAATGCCTCCGAATCAAAGGTAAATCAGAAGAAAATGGCAGCCCGCAAGAGGAGGCGGCGGTGACAGCCCGTCAGCCGTGGAGCCACCCGACAGGCCTGGTGGCAGTGTGGAGGCTGCCAAGAGAACCGCCTGAGGAGGCTGCCGCCAAGACAGATGTCACGAGGAGGAGGGCGCGCTTCCGTCGCTTTCAGCGGGGCCTGATGGAGCAGGAAGTGGTACTACAAGTGCCACTTAAGAGAATAATAATACTAATAAAACTGGGAGTTGTGAAGGGGGAGAGGTGGGGAGGAAAGGCTGGTGACAGAGAGGGAGAGAAGAGGGAAAAGACATGTCACAATGTTTGGTAAAGGAGGAACGGAATTGATGGCCATCCTGAAGTTGGTGTGTGTGGGCACATGTGTGTCCTTCAGCCGGCTGGCTTTCCCTAGACGCTTACAGCATCTTCAGAGGCACTGTGCTGGTGGAGATGTGGGGTTCTGGTGACAGCTGTGCCTTTGCAAGAGAGGAGAGGTGACCACAAGGCCACAGAGGTCCTCTAGTTTTTAGAGCCCTCTTTTCTGCCTTTCCTGGAAACTGAATTTTGGTTTCCTGCCAAGATTGGGTTGCCCATTATACAAAGCAAACTCCTGCTTGGGGCATTGCAGAGCTGCAGAGATGGAGGGAGACAGAGGCAGGTGAGGAGAGCCTCAATGTCTGATTTTCGCTGTGTCTGCCTCTGTGGTGTTTGTAGATGGGTCCTGAGCTTCAGCCCAGGAGCCCACCATATTTGGACCTTAAGTACTAAAAATAATCTGCTCCCCTTTTCATGGGTATTTTAAATTAAAATTAATATAGAACAGGCCAGGTATAGTAGTTCATGCCTGTAATTTCAGCACTTTGGGAGGCCGAGACAGGAGGATTGCTTGAGCCCAGGAGTTTGAGACCCACATGAGCAACGTGACAAGATCCTGTCTCTACAAAAAGAAGACATTTAAAAAATTAGCTAGGCATGTCGGCATGTGCCTGTGGCCCCAGCTACTTTGGAGGCTGATGTGGGGAGGATCTCTTGAACCTAGGAGGTTGAGGCTGCAGTGAGCAGTGAGCCTACCACTGCACTCCAGCCTGAATGACAGGGCAAGACCCTGACTCAAAAGAAAAATGTGAGTGTGTGTGTGTATAATTATTATTATATAATTATTATTATATAATACACACACACACACATATATATATAGCCATTTCAGCAAGAATGTCCAACATAATAGCTCTTATGTGTTTTTTATATGTCAAGTTTTTCTAAAAATTGCTGCTGACTTTGGGGTGAGACTTCTTCTATTTTGCCTGTGCTCTGAGCAGGTGTTTGGGTTGCATGTTGGGAAATCCAATCCCAGAAATTGTGTAAAAAATAAACTATGTTTTTTCAATTCTAAGACAATTAACTTTTGTCTAGGAAGTGATTGCAGATAGGTTCTTAGCCATAAATGTATAAAATTGTCATAAACCACAACATATTGGTTTCACCATAAGAAATTCACTTTTCTAAATGTCCCCCCTCCCCCAAAAAGCATTTGGGAATAATGCAGTCAGTAAAACAGTCTAAAGATATAATATCCAAGTGCCTTGGAGGTGAAAGACCTTACACTTTATCTTATTCTCTCCATTTCTACCCCAATCTGCATTTTACAGGCAGGAGAGTTGCTGGTTTTATAGTGTAGGAACAGTTTTAGTGCCTCTACCATTATCCCATTTTTGCAAATACTTCCAGAGGAAGTCATTTTGAGATTGCTGAAAATTCTCATAGGTGTAACTATGTGATAAGTCCTTCAGGGCAGAGAGAAGGTAGGTGGAATTAGCCCAGCCTGGTGAAGTGTGAACAGGATGCCCATGGGTAAGAATCTGTCCTGGGTCCAAATAAAGCCTTCACAAGTGAATGTGTGACCCTTAGCATCTCCAAGGCTGAATAATAACCCTCCCTACAGCAGCATGGCCAGTGTTAAAATGTACAGAAAGCTTACATTGCAGCAGGTGATGCTGGAAGGGCTTTATTGATATGTGCTGTACTGAGCATCATAAAGCAATCAGGTGCTAGTGACTGAAATCCTGGGATGGGCTCTATTTATAATTTATTGTTCACTTAATTTAAGTGTAATTATATATATAATATATATTATATATAATATATATAAAATATATATGTATATATTTTTTGACAGAGTTTTGCTCTTGTCACCTAGGCTGGAATTCAGTGGTATGATCTCTTCTCACTGTAACCTCTGCCTCCTGGGTTCAAGCAGTTCTCCTGCCTCAGCCTCCCTAGTAGCTGGGATTACAGGGACCTGCCACCATGCCCGGCTAATTTTTGTACTTTTAGTAGAGATGGGGTTTCACCATGTTGGCCAGGCTAGTCTTGAACTCCTGACCTCAGGTGACCCACCCACTTTGGCCTCTCAAAGTGCTGGGATTATAGGCATGAACCACCATGCCTGGCCGATAAATTTCAGTCCAAATAAAATGCAGTGGGAGTCTGACATTCACTTTTAATATCATTTCACTAAAAGTTACCATCTAAGGGGATCATCTCTGTTGTGGTTCAACCCAGATGTTCCAGATGTTTCTTTCTTTTTCATTGGTGATCTGTAGGTTCTCTTCACAGTAGCACTTTTGTTTTATTTTTAATACACTGTACATTAGTCTATCATTGGATAAGCATTTTTTTCTTGAAGCAAGTTCCTTATTCCAAAGAGCAAAATGACCTCAATCTTTAATTCAGAATTTAAGCACTTTCCTCCTCAAATATCCATAAAAAAGATTGCCTTCTTCCAATTCTCTGTTCAAATTCATCACGTTCACTTTCAGGTTACCATTATTTTATTTAATGTAGCTGAAACATTTCAATCTGATTCCATATTAATATTTCCCTTTTTCAGATGAGGAAAATAAAAGCTCAGAAACTATCTTGGAGTCAGAAAGTAAGAAGGAGCTTAGAAAGGCTTAACATTTTCCATGCTCCTGCCTGGCTTCAGAGCTCATGCTCTCTGCCTTACCATGGCAGGTGAAAGATGACCCCAAATTCTTAGGTACATCACCTGCCAAAAGACCCCTCCTATGGATTCTGTGGCTACTTTAATGAAAAGAATAGGGCAGAAAAGATGCTGAGAACTTAAAATCTGACAGTGTTCATTTCCTGTCTTTGGAAACTTTCTGTTAAAGGCCTGAGCCACGTATGAAGTCTGAATCTTCCCACCATGCTAGTGAAGCCACATGTTATTGTTCTGGTCAACAATTCCAGCTTACCCAACCAGATAGTGTATCATGCATATGAATAAAGCATTCTTAGATTCTTCAGTTCAGCCCTTCACCAGCAGAGCACCATTCTTGGCATCATGTGGGGCAGAAGAACCACCCAGCTGAGCCTTATCCAAATTCCTGACCACAAAATCATAAGGTATGACTGCAATTTTAAGCCAAAAGTTTTGAGATAGTTTGTTAAGCAGAAATAGCTATTGATCAATTATAATGAATAATTGATTATAATTACAAAATGCCAGTACCCTGTTGGAATTTTCTGCTCCATGCTTTACTTTGTCTGAGTAACTTTTGAACATCTCTGCAAAATCACAACCACAGCTCTTTACTTTGTATTGATCTATACCTAGACTCTCTATCCATATCCTTTGTTTTGCTGCCAACAATTCTTGAGTGGACTGGAAAGAATTCACTGTCTCTGACTCTTTGGTTGCAAGATTAACTTTCAGGCTTCTGGTTTTAGCAATATGGCAGACTGAACCAGTAAGCATCACCTTCCTCATACAAATACACAAAAATACTGGAGAAGTATAAATTTTAAAATGAACACATAAACTCAAAGAAAGGGAATGCTTAGGTACTTGAAATGAAAGTTCAGTTTGCTGATACCATATTGTCCTTCAGAGCTGTTGATTATAGGCCTTTGGGTCTGAAATTTCTTGCCTACAGAAAGACAGGAGATGCGGCTTTGAATCTGTATATGGTGGGAACCAGAACTGAACCCCCAGAATGAGACATGCACCTTTGAAAGATCTGATAGACTAAGAGAAACAGTGAGAAAGCTTGTCTTGTAGCTTGGTTTCTGGGTAGGAAAAAAATGCCTCTCATGAGAAATCAAAGTTACAAGCTCATACAGTGCAAGGTGGGAGAGTCCAAGCTTACATTGCGCTTGTGATGTGAGAATCAAAGTCAAAAACACGAGACACAGGTCTAGGGTCCCTGTAGAAAGACATGCAATATATATATATATATATATATATATATAGGAACACATTCTCAAACTTGGGCCACATGGAATTCTCATAGGTTTAAAGACAGAGCAAAACTAAACCAAAGCTCTTTCGAAGACAAACTCAATACAAAATCATGAAATTGCACTAGGAAAGAAGACATTGAATAGGGAGTTAGACACAGCAAGCTGAAGAATGGGCACCTCAAGAAGTAGAACTAACAGAATACTTTGAAAGGGATGGCAACATCAGTATATTTATATATGTAGAAGGATTTAAGCAGAAGAGTTAGAAAAAATAGGACACAAAGAATTAAAAAGTAGAAGATGAATTTTCAGGTTGATCCAAGGTAAAAAAAATAGATCCCTGTATTAAAAAGTCCCTGGGTACCATTAGTACTTCTGAATACAATGATTGAAACCTTGTGATTGCTCCAGGCTGGAATTTTATTCTACAGTCCTGTAAAGTACAGATCATTGGGTAAAGGGAGAAAATATTCCTTCCAAAGAGAGAACAACCTCTTTTATATAGCTGAATGGAGCAACATGTTTAGCCAAGTTCATGTCCAAGGGAGGAGAACCTTCAGCTTGCACCAAGTCCTGGCCATTGGAGAAGCCGTGAGAGTAGACCTTGTGTAAAGCAGCTGACTCTGCCATGAGGGAAATGCCCTTTTGTTTACTGAGCTTCTCCCACCCATGCCTTGCTTTACTTTCCTCTAGAAGCCTGAGATACTGGGAATAAGAGTCTCAGCCTCCAAGAAAGGGAGAACACATCAAGAAAGTTTGGATTTCTGGAGTGATCAAGTTCACTTGATTCATTAGCCTAAGTGCTCAAGTAAATTTCAAATCACAGTGTCATGTATCATTGTCCACGTCCTTCCTCCAAACACTCTCCACCTCCCACCCAAGGGCCCATGTAACTTGCTATTGAGAACCTTTGATTTCTTAGGTATTTTTGTGGTAGGGTTTTGTTGTCTCTCCTGAAGAAAATGGTGGCAATTTGTACTCAGCTGTGGAATAAAGGAAATCATGACATATCTTCACAGCGGATTTCCTATTTGATGATTCTACCCTATTTTCAATATCCACAACCTGCTGCACCCTAGGAAAATCGACTTCCTCTACTGCCATCCCATTCCCCAACCCCAGAGCTAGAATCCAGGTGAAACAGTGAGGCAGGGAAGCCTTCAGGATGGAATATGGCAGGTGGGGGCCTGCCTCAGGCCACCATTCTCAACACTGGCTGCACACCAGCTTTCAACATCCCAAAGCCCAGACCTCACTCAGACCAATGAAATGAGAATCCCTGAGGGTAGAAACGGGATAGGGATGCAAGATAAAATACACAGTTTGGGTCATACTTACACTAAAAGATTATTTGTTGTTCATCTGAAAATCAAATGTAACTGGGCCAACCTGTATTTTTATTTGCTAGATCTGGCAACCCCAACCCAGTCAGTACTGCCTTTTAAAGTTCCCCCAGAGACAGCAACATGCATGCAGTCAGTGATTTTCAAACTTCAGTGTGTTTAAGAATCACCCCAACTGATCATTAAACACCAATTTCCGGGCCTACCTCTAGGGATTCTCATTCTGTTCTTCTAGGGTGGGGCCCAGAATGATCAATTCTAACCAGTTCCTGGGTGATTCTTGGGTTGCTGGGGCTCCAACCACATTGCAGGTAGCAGGAGTGTGTTCCGGCAGATCTGTGGATTGAGCTCAAGTCTTCCAACTCCTCAGTCCTTCCCACTATGCAGATTGCATAGATTTTTGTGTGGGTCCTTTGGCTATAGCATGAATTTGTTTTTCTTCGTTTTCCTCTTGGTTCTCTTCTCAGATGTCTTGCTTGAGGAGTTAGTTCCCTGGATCGAATTGTATGTTATTAGTAATAAGTTCAAGTCAGACACTGAAGCTAAAAACCCCCTCCCCACACCACCGCCATGATTGATTATATTTAGGATCTATTATTTGCTCTGGCTATGATAAGCTCTCTGGGGGAATAAAGGAAACCTAAGGCACTATCTTCACTCTTAAAGGAATTTGTTGCATCTGAGACAAGAAAATTACATTTAGAGAGAGAGAGAAAAAAAGGCAATGTGTATTCTTCTTTCACATTGGGAGTTATGTCCTGAAGAAATTAAAAAGATTCAGCAAAAAGAGAAAAATTGGAGGCCAGATCAGAAGGAAGAGGGCTGGAAAGAGGAGGGAAGAGAACAATTCTTCCAGAACCTTCTAAAACATTGTTTTTGTTTCCAACAGTTTTACTTTTGTTCAGCAACTTATCAATGGTGTGATCTTGGAAAAGTCACCTTAACTCCATAGCCTCAGTTTCTTCTTATGTGAAATAGTCATGCTGATACTAACTTTATAAGTTGGTGAAGGATTAGAGATATTGGTTCTAAGGTGGTGGTTGCAGTACCTGATGCTTGCAGGTTCCCAAGCTCAGCTGCCCATGTGAGCTGGGTGGGCAATGTTGGTGAGCAGGTGCCATGATCAGGCTCCCTCCAACTCCTGGTGATTGCCACTGTGTGAGAAAACAGCCCTGGGAACCTCATCTTCAAGTTTCCTGAGACAAAATGAATTGTACTTTTGTGGCATCTTCCAGTTTTTAGGTGTGTGCTCATTAGTTTCAGAAGTGTTCATTGTCTATGACTGCTTCGGTGCTTTACAACAGCAGAGGTGAGTACTTGCAACAGAGACCATAAGGCTGCAGAGCCTAAAGTGTTTACTCTCTGGCCCTTGGTGGAAGAAATTTGCCAACTCCTAGACTAAAATTGCACAGCAGAACCTCAGGTGGAGGGTGTGGCCCCTCTGTTGATGGTTCCCTGCCTATTCCACTCACTATTCTGTGCCTTCATATCTCTTCCCTCCACTCTGTGTCTTCTTCTCCCTCCATGTCTTTCACTCAGTCATGGTTTCTGCTTCCTCACACCTTTGCAGAAAGCCTTCGGTGGGCAGTCTCAAAGGTCTCACTACACCTTGGACTTTTAGCTTCAGCTCTCACCATCACCATCACCATCACCATCACCATCACCATCACCATCATCTTTTTTCAGTTTAGACTCCAGAGATGAAGACTGTGCCTTATCCAGTTCATCTGTTCTTGTTAGGCCACGATATATGTCTCTGTTCAGTCTCTGGATTGGATTTCTTTGAGTCAAAGTGGCCACTTGGCTTCAGTTGATTGACATCTTTGGTGTTGTCTTACTATCAAGACCTTTGTGATTGGAATTAATTATCTTTCTCGATCTTTTCATGATTCTATCTTGTACCATGGCTTTATCTCAATTAAACAACACTGCCAAGATTTCTAAGTACAGTTGACCCTTGAACAACAAGAGTTTGAACTTTGAGGGTTCACTTATATGTGGACTTTTTTCTACTATTGCCACCCCTGAGGGAGCAAGACCAGTCCCTTCTTCTCTTCCTCCTCCTCATCTACTCAACATGTAGCTTCATTCTCAAGATGATGAGGATGAAGACCTTTATGACGAACCACTCCCAGTTAGTAAATAGTAAGCATATTTCCTCTTTCTTTGGATTTTCTTTTCTCTAGTTTATTTTATTTTAAGAACGTGGTGTATAATATACGTAGCATACAAAATATGCGTTAATCAATTATTTATGCTACCAGTAAGGCTTCTGGTCAATAGGGGTTATTAGTAAAGTTTTTGAGCAGTCAAAAGCTACACATGGATTTTTAGCTATAGAGAGGGTCAGTACCCCTAACTCCCACATTGTTGGAGTCAACTGTAGATAGTATTACTCCTGTTAGGAATAACGCTCCAAATCCTAAGGACAAAGGATTCTTAGCAAAACAATTTTACTTCTGCACAGAGGGGTGCCTCCTTGGCCAGTCGCCATGAGAGCACACCTGAACAAAGGGGCATGAGAGCCTTTATTCCTGATGCAAGTTCTGCCCCTGTACCCTTCCCCCTTTGGCTGTGGTCGGGTGGTACAATCTAAACTAATCCTAGTTGGCTAAACTTTTAATCTTTTTTTAGATAAGGTGGGCACGTAAAAGAAAGTGGAGAGGAAAGGGGAAGGAATATCTGTAAATGAGTTAGAAAGTTAGTCCTCTTTCCAAATAAGGAAAGAAATGTGAGCTGGTACTGATAGCACCTGGTACTGTGGTGTGCCTGGGCATCTAACAAAGGCAAAAAGGAAAAAAAAAAGAGAAAAAAGGGAAAAAAGGGAGGGTACTATGAATTAAAGAATAAAAGATTGATTGGGTTATTTGAAGAGAAATCTCATCATATCCCACACTCCTATCTCTAAGTAGTATCACTCTGATTTTGTAGGTGAAGAAATTGAGACCTTCTCCAGTTAAACGTCTAAGTCAGGATGAACTACTTTTCTAGCGATGGTGAAGCCGGGGCTCTGGATGGCACTCCTGGATCTCCTAAATCTTGAATCTGTGCTCTTTTCTCCCCACTTGGTTCCACTGTTTTGGCAGAGTCCCTTAAGCTGGACCTGATTGGATGATGTGGAACTAGCCGTGCGGAAAGAACAGAGGGCGGAAAAACAAACCAGGTCAGAAAGTCCTCATATTAGTCGGTTCTTGCACTGCTATAAAGAACTATCTGAGAGTGGGTAATTTATGAAGAAAAGAGGTTTAATTGACTCACAGTTCCACAGGCTGTACAGGAAGCATAGCTGTGGAGGCCTCAGGAAACTTAACAATCATGGCAGAAGACAAAAAGAACTAAGCACCTCTTCACATAGCCAGCAAGAGAGAGAGACAGGACCAAAGCAGGAGGTGCTACACACTTCTAAACAACCAGATCTCATGAGAACTCTTCCAGGAGAACAGCAAGGGGGAAGTTTGCCCCCATGATTCAATCACCTCCCACCAGGCCTTTCCTCTAACACTGGGAATTACAGTTGAACATGAGATTTGAGTGAGGACACAGAGCCAACCGTATCTGTCCTCTTCAGTTGAAGGTACCTGTCAGGGGAGAAGGAGGTGTGTAGAGTGGGTATGGCTAAGTCAGCCAGAACTGGGAAGCATGGCAGACTAGGCTGTCCTGCGACTGGAGGGTGGTTTCAGAATCCAGAGGACTGAGCCTGGGACAGCATTCCTGGATCCTCAGTCCATATCTGCTATCTACAGGCAGCTAGAGAAAACGTAAGAGTCAGCATCAGTCACAGGTGACATTGGGGCAGGGTACTGAGCTCCCTGATCTCCACTGTGGCTGCACACAGCTTTTGAACTCCTTATTCTATCCAGCAGACACAGTTTGCAGATGAAGGTTTCTGCACAGGCATCTATGCTGAGAAGAGATTTGCTGATGTAACAATTATTTGCACTATTTATATTCAAATATTCTTTTAAAAAAACGCAGCCTCCAAATTTACGGATAGTAACTGTGTGCAAATCAGGAAACTTATCTCCTTTTTATAGTCTAAAATCAAATTACACTTTACATTTTTCTCACTTGCAGAATATTAGATTGTGATGTCTAAATGACTTGTGTTTATGAAAAAGGTGAATTTTAAGAACAAATTTTAAAACTGCATAAGCAGTTTAATGGGTGTTTTTAGAAAGTGAGAATGATCAGCCGGTAAGTATTTATTATATATTAAACTGGAAGTTATATTGTCGCATCCGTTAGTGCTGAATTCTGAAAATCATCGTGGCCCAGGTTTGTGTTTATGAATTGATGGACCACAGGACTGTTAAATAAAGTTCTAAAAAACAGTTGGTCGACGTCCCTGTTTTTTCACTAGTTTTCTGACCTGTAATCTGAGATCTGATTGAGTTCTCAACATCCTGCAAGTCACAGATTCTGTCCCCATTTATGCACACGACTGTAGTTGTCACATGGTTTTCAGTGTTCTTAATGAGCTGTTAACAAGCTGTCAATTAACTATGCAAATTAGGGAGGCCGACATTGAGAGGTGGCTGTATCTGGAGTTAAAGAGTGCTACCTTGGAATGTTATGAAATCAATCATTCTTGCTTTAATAGCTGTCTTTACCCATGTGTCTCTTGTCATGTCTGGGTCTTTTTTCATTATAATACCTACCACATAAGAAAAGCCCTCTGGGAATTTTGAAGGTGCTTAGAAAGGAGCTTACCCAAATCTTTCATAACTTTCAACTTGGCTTAAAGATTGCCTAAAATGCAGGCTTACTTTTTCACCTGTCTTTCCAGGCACACTAAGACATTCTGTGGAGGAAGGAAAGCCATTGCTATTCTTGTGCTGATGGCCAGTGACTTCTACTCACCTCTTAGCCCCAGATCTGGGGGACTATTTGGGATCTTTTGCCCATGTCTTTATTCCCTCCACCACTTGATGAGCTCTTAGGTGCAGGTACGTTGATGATTAATAAGTCAAGTTAAGTGCTAGAGTTGACACAGGCAAGCTTGTTCACTCAACAGTGGGCTGAGTCCCATGTTCTAGGCACCACAGTTGCAAGAGTGAACCACGGCAAGATCACGTTCATAGAGCTGAAGATGTATAATAAACAAAAGCCATAATAAGTGGGGAACTGAATCAGGGATATTAGAAAATGATGCGTGGTATGAGAAAGAGAGTAAGGAGGGTCAGGAGTGGTTGCGGAGAGGGCAGCTGTAATCTAAATGGAATGATCAGGTGAGACTTCATTGAGGTGGGTACATTTCAGCAAAGACTTGAAAGAAGTGAGTTTGTTGGCCACAGAGATACCAGAGGGAGAGCATCCGAGGCAGAACCAAATGTGAGTGCAAGAGAAGGTTCCAGAACAGTGAAGTGGCCAGTGTGAGGGAAGCTGAGGCAGCTATGGAAGGCAGGGTGCACTGAGGTCAGGGCTGGAGCAGGAAAGGCAGGTCACGTAGGCCCCCTGTGGATAAGCTCTTTGACTTCTCCTCTGAATAAAATGGGAAGTCATTACTGTGTTTTTCTTTTTTTCTTTTAAACTTGCTACCTGAAATAATGTTTAGGTTTAGAGAAGAGTTACAAAGACTGTACAGGTGTGCCCTGTACTCTTCACTCAGCTTTCTCTGCTGTTCACATCTGTCATAGCCATGCTCCACTGATCAAAGCTAAGAAATCAACTTTTGTACAGTACTACTCACTAAACTGCATACTTTATTGGGATTTTCCCAGTTTTCCATTAATGATCTTTTTTTTTTTTACCTGTTTCAGGATCCAGATTTTCTGTTCAGTGTCTCCTCAGTGTCCTCTAAACTGTAATTCTTTCTTGGTCTCTTCTTGACCTTGACACTTTTGAAAAGCACCCAAGTATTGTGTAGAATGTGCCCCAGTTTGAGTTTGGCTGATGTTTTCTCATGGATACTCTGAGGGTGTGAATTTTGAGGAAGAACCCCACAGAGGTGATGTGATCTTGTTTTCCACTATGTCAGGGGATACCTGGGAGCCACATGACTCCTCACTGGTGATGTAATCTTGGTTACTTGGTTAAGGTGGTGTTGGCCAGGTTTCTCCACTGTAAAGTTACTATTTTTAGTTTTCCATACTCTATTCTTTGGCATTAAGTTGCTAAATCCAGCCCACATCCAAGACAAGAGGAGTTTCAAGAAATTTGTAGTCGTATGTTAAAACCACCACACTAATTAGAAAACTGGGGAGGAGAAACTTTGACATGATGAAAATATCCTATTTCTCCTTAAAGCTTTGCTCATTAACTTTAGCATTCATCCATGGACCTGGCCCACAGCATTTATTAATGTGATGTTACAGTGGTGCTTTTCTAGTTCCTTCAGAACTTCATTGCCAGGTTCACAGCAGGAGTGGCACACTTCATTTCTCTTTGAAAAGTGATTCCAGGGTTCATAGACTGAAATAGGAAGCCAGTGTGGAGGCCATTGTGATGACTCAGGTAAGGGATGGTGGTGTCTTGGGTCTGGTGGAGGCGGTGCTCTCAGATTATCCGTGGAACTGCTAAAAGCATGGAGATGCCATCATTAAGGAGGGGGAAGGCTGAGCTGACCCATTTGGTATGGAGTAAGCCAGGTGCCCAGTCGCATTAGGCATCCCAGTGGAGGTATTGAATAAGCAGCCTCATAACTGAGTAAGAAGTCGGGAGAGAGGTCCCTTTGGCCCTGAAACTTCTTCTTCAAGCTGAGTTTGAGCTTGTTCCATAGCGTATCCTCAGTAAATATCCTTATTTTAAAGGCTAAAAGATAAGCCCCAATGTGTTGTTCTAAGAATTACATAAATTAATTTATGCCAAGCTCTTAAACTCAATGAAAGATGTTACTTGTGCTAGTAGAATTAAAAGATCTCTTCCTCCCATAAATCTGCAATTCTACTTCTAGGAATAAAACCAAGGAAAAAAATGTACGTAATAAGACAGATTAAAAAGAATGTTCGCAGCAGCATTGTTTATTACAGTTAAAAACAAAATTGGAAACAACCTACATGTTCGTTCTCAGGATGGAAAAATACACACTGATATGGCAGTTACAAGAGAATATTATAGCACAGTGAAAACATATAAGCTAGAGCCACATGTTCTGCAGTGAACAGATCAAACAATATTGAGCAAAAAAGTAAATTGCAGAATTTGTACATTCTTCAATCTATTGCAATGTTATTTTGGTTGAAGGATATGAAGAAAAGCTGGCCTCTCACATATGTATAGTTGGAAAAGTCAAAAGTCGTTTAATAGTCTTTTCAGATAATTTTGGATAATTATCTTTGACAGTACACCAACATTTGGCAAATAGTAGTTTCTTAAGGGTTGGTTGTAACGTAAGATCTGTAATACTGCCAATGAGTTTTCCATACTTCTGTATTAAAATCTATTATCTATGTTGAACTTCAATGGAATTGATGGCAGACTCATGTGTGATTCTGTAACCTCATACATTGGTCTTTTGGAAAATATTGGTTCACTGAGTTATGCAGGTCTTCCAAATGTTGATACACGTAACTATAAAACATTTTAAAATCCACATTAGTGATTACCAGCAATCTCACCAGAAAATGTTTCTAAGTATTGGGTCTCCATCGGCTCACAGTGCTAGATAGACATTTTCTAAAATTCAAATGTTTTAATTTGAATTCTGATATTGTCAGTTGTTTCCTTCGAAATGACAGGCTCGTTTAAGTCATTTTTGAGAAAACGTCTGCTAAATACTCTAGTTCAAATAGCCATTATTTTTCTGTCAGTTGTTCATTTAAGTAAAAATGTTGTGTGAAAACTGTGGCTAGTTCAGCTTGCAACTCAAGCAAGTAAGCAAGCAAGCAAGCACACACGTGTTTTCCTCACAACACCATCATACTTTGGGGTGCAACAAAAGTGTGCTGTTTACTTCCCATTTTGTAGCACAGAATATCAAAAAGAAGTACCCATAAGGGTCTAGATGTCATAAAATTAATTTTTACTGCTCCGTCAAGAGCATTGTTAAGTGCAACTGGCCTTGGTTTTTTAAATTCAGGCATGTGGCAGTGAATAATGCAGGGACTACTAGAAGAGTCTGTGCCACGGCCTTGGTTCCTGCTAAAAAGATGGCACTGGGGGAAATTTCAGAGAGCTTTCAAACTCTTTTTATTCTCATGTTCCATATAGTCTAATTTTAACATAAATAATATGCCTTCACACTGGATTGTAAAAGGCATGTGATTGTAGAAATTTTATTTTGTGATATATTGTCTTCTGTAGTATCAAAGGGAAAGAAGTATTAACGTGCATCCCTCTACCTTGGTTTTTTTTTTTTTTTTAAGATAGTCTTGTGCTGTCGTCTAGACTGGAGTGCAGTGGCACGATCTCGGTCCCGGGTTCAAGCAATTCTCCTGTCTCAGCCTCCTGAGCAGCTGGGACTACAGGTGCGTGCCACCACGCACCTGTATTTTTTTGTATTTTTAGTAGAGACGGGATTTCTCCATGTTGGTCAGGATGGTCTCGATCTCCTGACCTTGTGATCTGTCCACCTCGGCCTCTCAAAGTGCTAGATTACAGGCATGAGCCACTGTGCCCCGCTGCCCTATGCTGTTTTTGAAGTCAGGGTAATTGTACGATTTTGTTACCGGCAGTGATAATCTGAATGTGACCTGGTTACCTTGGAAATGCAGGAACTTATATGAATGTACTATAAAATAAAATGTGGACTGATTCCCAGGGGAAAAAAAAGCTGGTTTGTCAGTTCATCTTTTGCGCCATGGGCACAAATGCCAATTGAGTGAAAAGAGGCAAGCAATGTCTCACTACTTCTATGAGAATAGTTTTGATCTTGTAGACACCCTGGGAGCATCTTTGTCATAGACCACTCTTTGTAAACTGCCGCTCTAACTCAAATCTAGACATTTTGGTTGGTTGACCTATTGTGCTCCCGTGCCCTTCTCAGGGCATTGCTCCAGCTCTTGGTTCCTCATGTGTAGGGAGCAGGCCATACAATTTTTCTCTTTCCCCCAAATCCTGGCCACAACTTGCTTAAGAAAGTGGAGAGAACTTGACTAGAAAGTACCTAATGCATGGGCAAGGTGATGGCCCATCAGACTCTCTTTTGGAGAGTCTGAGTAAGTCACAGAGTTGTACCTAGTAAGGCATTAGAGGCACTAAAAGTGTAGACCATACGGAATGGAAGCCATTTTTGTCAACCCAAATGTTGACAAGGATGCAAAGGAAGCCGGTATATTTCTGCAGGTAGAAGTTGGAAAATGAAGCAATATGGGGAAGAGTCAGGACGAGAGTCTGTAAAGTGTTATGGAGAAAAGACAGAGATAGAGATGAGAGAAATACACAGAAAGACGGGGGGAGGGGGGGGCGCAGAGAGAGAGAGAGAGAGAGAGAGAGAAACTGACTTCCAATAAAGCCCCTTATGTTAATTTGATTACTTTTCTTCACAACATAGAACATGACAAAGGCTCCAGGGAAAATTCAAAGTGGAGAGAAGGAATTAAAAACTTAAAGTCTTTAATTATGAGAATGCACCAGGACTCTTAAAAACCTCGATTAGAAATTCACTTGAAATGAACATTTCAGGACTTTTAGATGGCACAGTAAGTATAGCTCTATGTTTTTTTTCATTCATCTCCAGAGGATATTTTATGTTAAAAAATAGGTTTTGATAATCAGAGTCAGAACTCAAGTGCCTGACCTTGGGCCACTGGTAATCCCAATTGCTCTGAAATGTGCAAGAACTCTGGAGACCAGGATTGGATATTCTGTTAGCATAAGCCCTCTTTAGGTCTCTCTCTGAAACAACCCTCACCAGATTGCCTGTTATTCGCCCCCGTTGCATCTCCGTGGTCAGAATGCCATTTCTGGCTTTATTTTCTGTTTTCCGTTTGTACATAAGATAATCTTCTTTTATTTCCATCTGCAAACTCTAGGGGGTAAATTTTGAGCATGATGTGCGGAGGTTTAGCCATGGGACTCTCATTACCGTTAATGGGAATGACAGTACTCAGTTTCAGAGCCCGAGAACATTTACCCCTTGGATGATGGTGTTTTGTGGCTGGATTTTTAATTGTATTTACAAATAAAGCTGACATACAAACAGCGGCGGCTCCCAGGAAGACAACATTGTAGAAAACGAGTGGGGAGTTGGACTGTCCTTGGATACCCAGCCTCACACAATTTAGAGTTAGAGAAGGGTGGTGTGTATCTCTGCACCTTATATTATTATTATTGTTGTGGTAAAATACACATAACATAAAATTCACCATTTTGAAGTGCACACTTCATGACATTAAGTACATTGCAGTTGTGCCGCCATCACCACCATCCATCCCTGGAACTTTTTCATCATCCCAAACAGAACTTTATACCCATCCATTAAACACTAAATTCCCATCCTGCCTCTCCCCAGCTCATGAAAACCACCATTCTACTTTCTGTCTCTAAGAGTTTGACTCCCTGTAGGCCTCAGGTAAGTGGGATTATACAGTATTTGCCCTTTTGTGACTGACTTATTTCACTTAGAATAATGTCCTCAACATTCATCCGTGATGTAGCATGTACCAGAATTTCCTTTTCTTTCGAGGCTGAGCAATATTTTATTGTGTATTGATCTACCACACTTTTTTTTTTTTTTTTTTTGTTGAGACGAAGTCTTGCTCTGTCGCCAGGGCTGGAGTGCAGTGGCCGGATCTCAGCTCACTGCAAGCTCTGCCTCCCGGGTTTATGCCATTCTCCTGCCTCAGCCTCCCCAGTAGCTGGGACTACAGGCGCCCGCCACCTCGCCCGGCTAGTTTTTTGTATTTTTTAGTAGAGACGGGGTTTCACCGTGTTAGCCAGGATGGTCTTGATCTCCTGACCTCGTGATCCGCCCATCTCGGCCTCCCAAAGTGCTGGGATTACAGGCTTGAGCCACCGCGCCCGGCCGATCTACCACACTTTTAATCCATTCTTTCATTGAGGGACTCTTAGGTTGCTCCCACCTTTTGTCTATTGTGAATAATTCTGCTATGAACATAGGTGAGCAGATATCTGTTTGAGTCCCTGCTTTCAATTTTCATGGATGATATACCCAGAAGTGGAATTGCTGGATCATATGGTAATTCTATGCTTAATTTTTTGAGGGACTACCACATTGCACGGATTTTACGTTTTCATCAGCAATGCAAGAGAGTTCCAATTTCTCCACATTCTTGCCAACACTTGGTCATTTCCTGTTTTTTTTTTTTTCTTTTGTAATTTGTGTGTGCCTGTGTGAGGGGTTGTGTGTGTGTGTGTGTGTGTGTGTGTGTGTGTGTTGTAATAGCCATTCTAATGGGTGTGAAGGTTTTCTGTGTCTTGATAAACACCATACAGATTATATATTCATTAATTTTTTTTCCTTTCTAATGCCACTTTCCTCAAACTTAAAATCTCAGAAAATACTCCTTGAACCAAAGAATTGATTAGGTCTCCCCACTTGAAGTACCCAAAATGCTATCTGCATGTTTCCATTTCTACGTGTATCACATCATTTTTAATTTGTGGATTTGTGATTTACACGTTTGTCTTCCTCACTATCCTCTGTGTAGCTGTTAAAAGCAGCATCTGTCTGGCACCTAGTAGGTACTCAACACATATTTATTAAATGAATGTATTTAAACCAATTCTGTTCTATGTGACAAATGAATCTTTAAATATGAAGAACAGAAAGGCTCATTACCAGAATGACTATATCAAAATTCAGATCGTGCAGTAACAAAATAACACAACTGTAAACACAGAGATGGGAAAAAGTAAATTGACTAAATTATTAGTGTCATTTTGATTTCAGAAAGTGCTGCTTCTTTACACGTAAGCAGTTACAAATGCAGCCTATAAAAGTTAATATTCATAACATGATTATCTTTCATTGAAAGTATTAGGGAAACACAAAATAATAATAATGGTAATGTACAGGGGGCGGGCTTCCATGGTAACCCCGACACATCAATTTCAACATTGAAGCAAGGAGCTGCGGCACTTTCAGACAGGAGGCTCCGACGCCCAGTTTCAGAGTGACCCTCAGTAAGTACATGGGATATCATGATTACTTGGCATTTCTTGATTACTGATTATTTAGAAGGCACTTTGGAAATTGCAGATAGCTTGCTTGCCCAGGGGAATCACAATCCTAGTATGATCAACAAGGCAGACGCTGTGCAAGGAAGGTTAGACTGCAAATACTGAAAGGATCCCGGTTTTAAAGCTACTGTTTTCTGCATTTTTCTTCTTTCCTTTTTTTTCCTGCTTTTTAGCTTATGCTCTGCTCTGGTTATTTGCACATTTTAAAGGAAGATATAGACAAGTTTGTTCATGTAGGGGGTGGAGAAGGGGACTTATATATTGGGCTAAGGGAATTGTATGAGATGAAAATAGGAGAGTTAAAAAAAGGTAAAATTTAAGGCATTTAGCACCAGAAAAAGATGTTAGACATCACTCATCCCCTTCATTTCACAGATGAAAAGAGTAAGGATTTAAAAGAGAAGGGGTCTTGGCAGGGCTGAGGATCACACCAATTGGTAACAGCAGAAATGGGTGTATGGTCATCTTCTGCTGGTTCTTGCATCCAGGTTGGAAAATGATCTCAAGTATAAAACTCAGAGATATGTACTCATGAAAGAGCAGCAATCAGACAAATGAATGACAGCAGAGAAAGAGGCTCAAAAAGGTTGGGCTTCCATGAACTCAGTCCTTTTGAGATGGGCCATGCGGAAACTCCAACTAGAGCTCTTGCCTCATTGGGTATGACAGGACGATGCAAGAGGTCCACAGTACTTTTGGGGACCACAAAAACGTTTTTTAATTTCTTTGATAGTCAAAAGAGAAATATAAATATAATAGTAACAAATGTATTTGTCAAGGAAGGACAAGGGCAAAAATGTCTCTGGCCCCCGTAGGTCATGAAGCAGCCCTACCTCCAAAGTACATGATCAGAGCTCAAATTTCTCATTGATCATCACCTTCTCAGTTTGGGGAATAAATTCACGAGAGGAAGCTGGGCTCAATATCTGAGATTAGAAGAAGGACAATATTTCTATATTATTTAGGGCTTTCAGTAGTGACCAACAGAAAATCCATTTACATTGGCCTAAGCAGAAGCGAGAAGTAGTGGCTCTCAAAACGTAATGCAAAGTTTTCCTATTTAAGGTACAGTGGGAACCAGGTATTGAGGTGATAACATTCAGAATGTGTCTCCCCTAACTTCCAGGTGCTACTTTTCTCAGCACTGGTGGTGTTCTCTGACAGACTTGGATTGAAGAGGTGTTAACCAGCAGCTCAGAGCTTATATCCTGCTAGGTTAGATTTCACAGGGGTTCCAGCACATGTCCCGTCAACTGACGCTTGCAGCATGCCTGGTACTGTACCAGGTCTTTACTTGCACCATTTCATTAAACTTTCAACTCCAGTCTATTAGATAGGATCTAGTCTCATTCCCCTTTTAGAGGCAAATATACTGAGGCTTCTGCAATACACTGAGGCTTCTGGAAATTAGTGACCCTTGGTGCTTTCTGCCATATAGTAATCATTATCTAGATGTCATTTCTCCTATTTGAGATGTCGCTTCTGGAGAGCTGAGTTTGGAGCAGCATGCTTGCTCCCTTATGTGAACTCACCCCACCTCCATTTCCAGAGAAACCTTCATAGAACCTGCAGTCCAGAAGATGCTCATTCAACACTAGTTCATGAATTAATAACTTGGCTCTTTTGGTCCCCAAATTACCTTAACTGAAAGGGCTGATGCATGGGTAAGCTTATGAATGCAGTGTGCAGATGAGAGTAAGAAAAGTTAGGAGCAGAAGATAATAAGATTTGAAAGAAGCTAAGGAAATTGAGTTACTGTACACTAGCAAACTTTAAACGTAAAAGATATTATCTATTTCAACTACGCTGTCTCCTACCAGTTTTCATAAGAGATTAGGATACAAAGAGGTGAAAAGACTTGCCTAAATTGTTAACACAAATATTAGCTCCCATGTATGAAGCGTCTGTTTTAGGCCAGACACTTCGCGCAGTATTTCCAGTCTTCACAATGATCTCACAGCGAGGGAATAATTTTTCTGACTTGACAGATGAGAAAATTGGAGGTCCGAGAGGTAAAGTTTCCAATACCGCAATGCCACTAGCGAGGGACATGGGCAGGATTTGAATCCAGATTTGTCTCAAGCAAAAATTCATGTTTTCTTTTTTTTTCTTCCCCTTTTACCATACTATGTTGTTGGCTGTGCAACCGGAACTAGAAGTAGTGCTTCTTAACTCAGAGTCCAGTGTGTGTAATAGCACCTGACTCTAAAGGCCCCTGGGGGAAGACCCCTGTCTATTAACTCGCTTTCTATAGCATCTCTACTAAACACCATGGGCCATTTGGGGCCTAATAAATTTCTTTTATTGGTGAAGGTTATCTTTGGCATAATAATAAGAAAAAAGTCTTTATTATAGAGAAATAAATGGCAATTTTAAAACAATTTGAAAGTAGAATAGGAAAGGAAAGGGAACATAGTCAATTCAGCTGTGTTCATGATAAAAGGAAAGGCAACATGGAACCTCACACCACGCATAGCTCATCATTCCCTTCTTCTTGGGCCAATCTGCTTGACCCAGCATTCTCATTCATCTTTTAAAAAAATGGATATAAAAATATCTTAGATATTCCTCAGCACAAAGCAATGGGGACCCAGGGCAGAAAGGGCAGAAGGAGGATGTAGATACACATAGAATAATCCAGGTCAGCAGAATTTCTCCTTTCCTATGACCCAGCTTAAAATATTGCCACATGCTTCTCTGGCTCATAATGCTATCTCTTTCTTCTTCTTCTCCTTCGTCTTCTTCTTCTTCTTCTTCCTCTTCTTCTTCCTCTTCTTCTTCTTCTTCTTCTTCTTCTTCTTCTTCTTCTTCTTCTTCTTCTTCTTCTTCTTCTTCTTCTTCTTCTTCTTCTTCATTTTTCTTTGAGACTATCACAAAACAGCAGCTATCTTATTATTTTTTATTGCACTTATCACCATTTGAAATATCTTCATTGTTTATTTACTTACTTCTTTGCTGTGTGTCTCCTTCTATAAACTGTATGTAAACTTGTACTTCCTAACTGCCTTGTTCACAGGTATATCCCCAACTGCTAAAACATTGCTTGTCATATAGTAGGTATTGGAGGAAAAAATGGAGCACTGTTGAAAGAATAAATGGAATTAAAGCCAGTCAATGGGATGTCATGGTCTAGTATGCTTAGACAACTCCCTGGTCTCTTTTGGCTCCTATTTTCAAATGGATTTGATTCTTCCATGCCTACCAGGAACTGAGCCCTGAAGGAGAATTAAGAGTTCTCCAGGGGACAAAGTGGGGGGAACATCCCAGGCCAAGGGGCCATGAAAGAAGGAGATCCTGACCTTGCATCTCATTGCTGCTATGGCATCAAAAGACTCCTTGTAAAGTTTGAAACTTGGTGCCAAGTGATTAGATACAGCTTTTTAGTGTGTGATGACTGCAAGTTGATTTGTAGATGATTGAAAGTGGATACCTGCTCATCTGGTGGGATTCCAATCAGAGCTGAACACCTCTTTAAGTCAATAGGAATTGCCATTACAATCAATGGTTTGCCCTGAGTGTAAATCTCCCAGTCAAATCACTAGGAAGTGATCAATGAAACTGCTTTTTGATGTCAGTAGGAAATTGGTATATAAGGTAAGTCGATGGGGAAAGTCTCCAACTTTCCTCAAGAAACTTTTGATTCTTCAGCAATTTACAAATCAAAAATGATATGCACAGATCTCCTCCCCACCCCAACATTAACAACTTGCTCTTCAGGAATCCTCACCCAGTCTCTCACCAATCTGTGAGGCTTCTTGGTTTCAAATGTCAGCCTTTTAGTCTTTGGCAGACAGTATGAAAGTAATGTTATGGTGTGTATGACATACAGTGGGTAGTTTTTCTTTAATGTACTTGCAATCACTGAGAAAGAGAGAGAGAAAGAGAGAGGGAGAGAGAAGAAAAGAAACACCCTAAACAACTTCCCATCCCTTATTATTTCATCAGTTGCTGCATATAATCAATGAAGTTCCCTGACAGACATCGAGGTGTTATGGCCACTCTTGGGGTCTATAATCAGTTCAAGAGTTTCTTGATGAGTTTGATATTTAACTTACCCAGATGACTCTCCTTGGGCTAATTAAGACTGAGTGAGCTTGAGGAAGTGAAGAGGTTGGTTGGTTATAGTAAAAGCCACACTGCTAAGCTGCCTAAGAATGGTGAGGCTTGATGGTGATGCCTTGGCATAGAAAGAGGTCAGCAACTCATGGTTCCACATGGTGGCCAGGAGGCCAGAGAATGTAGGTTTTATTCTTCCTGTGCATGTCCTCAATTGCTAGGTAATGATGGCCACAACCTTTGTCTCTTACTCTGGTTTCTCAGAATCCACCAGAACACAATGTAGTCAGAGTCCTCTCTCTTTTGCTTACCACCTGAATGACCTTAAGAATTAATGATTTAATAATAACCATAAGCATAATGACAGCAACCACAATCCTAGCAGCTCATACCTTTCGAGCCTTTAACCACGTGCCTAATATTGTCTAAGTGTCTTCCATGCATGACCTTATTAAGTCCTCATAGCATCTCTCTTAGTTACTATTAGTGTTGCCATTTTACATATGAAGAAACAGAGGCACTTAAAGTTCAAGTCACTAGCCAAGTGTCAAACAGTCAGTAGGAGAGGATACCAGGGGTTGAATCTAGGAATTCTCATTCTAGAGCCCAAGTTCTTTACCAGCAAATCAATCTCCTCCCCCAGACTCCAATGCATTATTTCTTCAGGGCTGTGTGTGAGGCTTAGGTAAGTGTAAATATGGAAGCCTTCTCTGGAAGCTGTACAAATAGAAATTAGTACGGTCATGCCTTTGGTAACCAGAGTGTCAGTCTGAGAGCATGATCCCTAACTTAACTTCTGTCCTAATACTGGAAACATAATTTAAAAGCACACACTTCTGAGGGACCGACCAGTGGCGTTATTCAGATACATTAAGGAGAATATTGTCATTATAACCTTTCAGCGAACTGTCCCTTGGCTGGGATGATTATCTCCCTGCTCAGAGCATTCACACATGGCAGTGACAGCCAGTCTGGCATGAACAGATTCAATACTGCATTGATATGAATTTTGTCTTCTTAACCTCTGGCTGTATTTTCCTCCATTGCCTTACATGTTCCTGGTGATTACTCTGCTATTCTTGCCATTCTGACTTTTCTTAAAATTTGACTTTCCTCCCTAAAGGATGATGTCTTCTTCCTCATTGTGTCCCCAGCACTCAGCACAGCATCTAGAACACAGCAGGATCATCATCTTTTATCTGGTTTAAATTTTCTTTAATATTGATATTTTGGCATTTGGAAGTTTATTAAACCCATGTTCTAAATTCTGAGGTTTTAATTATGCACATTCCTGCTCGGTCCTCAGCCAGTTAGGTACCCTTTATTACAACTTTGTACATGGCCTGAGCTGGACTCCATGACATGATTAATATGTTGTTGTCTCTATTAGTCAGGATGAAGTAGGCTATGCTGTTGTAACAAACACCCCTAAATCTCATTCACTCATAAAGCCAAAGGTTGACTTTATGTTGTTATTAGGTGGGTTGGCTTCATATCTTCTCACTGTGGGATCTGGGTTGAGGAAGTAACCACCATTATCTCAATTTCTGGTTTTCACAGGGAGGAGTTCTGGGGGACCTGACCCTAGCAATTGAAAGAAACATGCATGACTTCCACTCATCTTAAAAGTTAGACCTGGTCACTCAGGCCCACTCTAAGCCAAATAAGTGAGGAAGTGCAATCCTGCAACATGCTGGGAAAGTGGAGAGCTGGCAATATGTGGTAAGAAGCTCTAATGACTACCACGTGGTCCTCAAAAAGCCCAGTCTAGTCTAAATGACAAGAAAGTAACCCATTAAATAAACTGGAATACAAGAGAAAAAGTGACAAGTAGTTTAAAGGTAAAAAATCATGCATACAAGGTGAATGGGAAAATGAGAAATAACTTTTTTGCACATCTGTTAGGTTCGAATACCTTTATGTATGGATTCTGATTGACCTCTCAGCAGTCTCATAAGACAGATGCTATTGGCTCCATTTCTCATGTAGCAGAAAACTGTAGCGAGTCAAGGATTTATTGAAGGCCAGTAGGGGCACAGCCTCTCCTCCCCATATTTCTCATGTAAGTAACTTGATGCCTTCTTCTTTGTTGTATCTTATCCTGTCTTGTGTTTATCCTGTCTCAGACAGCCCAAACAGTGTGTGACATAAAATAGGCTTGGTAGATGATGACCGGAGGAAGGAGCCTATGAAGGGTTGCTTCCGGATTAAAGAACCAGGTTGGATCCTCCAAATGTATTCAAGTACGGTCAATAAGTGGTAGCTGGTGAACAGAGTCTTCACCACCAACTATGACCAGAAACTCTTCAGAATGTTGTCTTTGATCTCCTTCTTTCTCTCCCCCTTAGGGACCAATTCTCCTGTTGGCTTGGAGAAGGATGCATGGTTTTATGCGTATCTGAGACAAACATAGCCCACAGCCCTCTTTAAAATAAAATTCTTTTCCTTCTCCCCCTATTTCTTCTTTATTTTTTATTTCTACTTTTTTTGTCATTTTCTGGAGTTTTGGAAATTAGGCCATGAATATATGGCCTAATTGGTATGTATCTCTGCTTGCAAAATCAAAAAAGGTACCAGAAAAGAATTGTTTGTTGTAAATATGAGACGTTGTTTTCACTTGTTGAAAAGAAGAAGTACCTTTGTATTTTACTGAGTAGCACAACACTATGAATCACACAATTAACATTGAAGATAAATATTGTAGATATAATTAAAGTAGGTAAAAATGCTTTTCATCTAGTAGCAGGTCAACTCCTTTTTTTGAGGAAGATATAAATACTTAATTATTTAAGCAAGCAATAAATTGAAGTGCAGACTCTACTTGGATTCAATGATTATTTCAGAAATATTTTTGAGCACCCAGTCCTAATCACTATTTTAATTATAATAGCATCTCTTCATGGAGGACTTATTGCACTCAACATTGTCACAAAGCATTAAGTGTTATCTCATTTGCTGTTTACCCCAACTGTATGAAACAGGCAACCAGGCCATCATATTGTCCCTGTTACCTTGAGGAGTTAACTAGGTTTAAAGATGAGACATGACTTGTCTAAGGTCATATGGCTGGAACTCAGTACTGTCTGGCTTTCAAGATCAACCTCAACCATTTTACTTCAGTATACCAATTCACAGTGTGTGCCAGCTACATGGAGGCACAGACTAAGCAACATATTGATCAACTTCCTAATTATATAGTGGGTGAACTGGGGTCAAGAGAAGAGGCAACTCACTCTAATTATCCTATCACTTGGCAGCAGTACAGGAACTCATGTCTGAAAGCCCTGAATCTTAGAAAGTGAAGTTCTTTGGGCCCAGGCTCTGGATTTAGACAGACTGGATTAAAACCCACATTCACTATGGCAGAACTGAGTTACCTCAGACACATGTGAAGCTCGGTTTCCTCATCTATAAAGTTGGTGATCATTTTTCATGTGTGTGCACATGCATGCTTCATGCCTGTGTGAGGGTTAAATGAGATGCTGTGTGCAAAGCCTGCCTCATCGGAGATGTTTAATCATCTATTTTATAATAATAATTATTAAATCACTGCACTTTCTACTGCAATAATTTTTTAATACTGCAGTGAGTTGCTTTTGAAAACTTTTTGTTTTAAGGTAATCACTGTTGAGAAGCAGGAGCCTAGCCTGGCCATGGCCAGTATGGGAAGGAGAAATGGCCACAGTCAATGCAATTTGCATTCTCTGGTCTGTATGTCTAGGTCAAGAGAGCTCAAGATGCAAGAGGGACATTGGTCTCTGTCATGCATTTCGTGAAAGTGAGCTTTTTGTTAGGACATAAGACCATAAGCTGGAAGCCCTGTCCTGTTGAACTTGCCGATGTGATTAAAATGTATGCTGTCCTAATTATACTGGGAAGAGAGTGCAGGCCTCTATTTAAGACTCTATTTAAGAAGAAAAATCCATCACTGCTTGCCTCTTTTCCTGGTTCCCAAGGATGGCCACAATGACCCTCAAGCCACAGAACCCCAAGAAGAGAGCACAGTGTGCCAGCGAGCATGTGGGGGCAGGGACAACCCCTGGCACCAGCTCTGCCAGGGCTAGCAGGGACCTTGGGCACGTTATACCCCCTTTCCTAGTTTCTGAGATCCAGTGAGGCAAAGAGGGGAATAAATAACTAGGTTTTTGGTTCTGCTGTTTGTTGCAGGTTTAGTTACTTGGCTTCTGTGAGGCTGAATTACCTTGTCTGAAAAGGGAGATAATAATTTCTAACTTAAAGGCGGCCTGACGAGGGCAAGTGCCAAAGCATATATAGAGCTCTGGCATGATGCCTGATAATCAATGCTCAGTTGATAGTAATAATGATGATCACACCAAAGTGTGTTTTATTTTTATTTACATGACCATGAACTTCTCGCGGACAGCGGCTTTATTTTCCTTATCTATCTACTTCAGTGCCCAAGACAGTCTCTAATAATAACAGGGTTGACCATAACATCAACGTTTATTAGGCATTTACCATAAGCTAGATACTGTTCTAGGGGCTTTAAATACACAGACTTATCAAATCCTCACATTATTCTTACGATGTGGTTGCTGTCACTCTTCCCATGTTCAGAGGCGAAAACGGGGGTAGAGAGAAGTTAAGTAACTGGCCCAGGGTCACACAGCTATCTGAGAGGGTAGCAGGTGCTCAGTAAATGCAGAACGAATGAATGAACGGCTTGCCATGACGTCTATCTGTTGATCCCAACCACAGCTCCTTGTGTGTCCCTGTTGCTGTTTTCAGGTCCTGGGCAGTTTGGTATTTGCCAGTGGCAATGGGTACAGTGATGGAGGAGGCTACTAGTGCTTCAGTAAGTCCTGCCTGTCATCCATATGCATCTGTAGTGAAAATGATGGAAGATGAATAGGAAATAATGGAATAGTGAGTATGGCACTTACGCCACTTTCCACGAGCAAAAACCTCACATTTAGCAAGGTGCAATTAGCTCTCCAAGACAAGATGCATAGGCAGGAAATGAAACAGGCTTGCGGTGATTTTATTTTTATACCTGCGTCTGCCCTTGGTCCTTCGGCCTAGTTAGCACTTTCGAACCTCCAGCTGACTCTGCACTGCCTGCTAGCTTTAATACACCTCTACTCTGGCTTGCTACACAGCCCTAATGTCGAACACACGAGGCAGACAGCTGCCCGGAGGCATTCTCCGTAGAAACTCTCATATCACAACAGAGCTCAGCTTTCCACTACCACGCCAGGCCTCTTCCTTCCATCAGTGAGCAACGTAGCAGGTTGCAGACGCCAAGCAGTGTCAGAGAAATGTCCTAATAAACATATCGGGGGAAAGCGGGGTGGCTCCCGTGGCATGCCAGAAGCTTTCCATCATACCTTCTCCTCCACACAAGCAGATTAAACCTCATTAACTGTTCTTAAAAGGTCTACATGCATCCATACCGTAAGAACCTGAAACGATCACCTTAAAGGAAATTACCTTTGTTTTCTTAACAGCCACCACAAAATCCAGGGTATTTGCACAAAGACCTGTTTTGACTTTTCTGACTTTTCCCTTTCCAGAAGATGGACTGTATCTGTTTCCCTAAATGCAATAATTATTTTATTGCCCTGGCTTCTATCTGGGCACACATTCCATTTTCAAATGTAAATAATCATTTCCACCTTTAATAAATTAGATGGAACCTGTCTTGCTGGGAGAATGAACATTTCAATATCTTCAGACACACAATGACATCGTATCAATATTTAAAATCATTTTATGCATGTATTCCAAGTTGTCCAACTTCATTAAGGCCATTCATCAAGCCCTAGCTAGACTGTATTCCCATTGGACTTGTAGGCCTGGGGGCGTACCAAACAGAAATTTAAACTAACTCGCTTTTTTAATTCACATTATTCTCAAATATTCTCTTTTTTAACCCCCTGCCATGACTAAGGCATTTAGACTGGGCCATGATTCGGTACATGTCAACATTTAACTGACACAATCCCCATTAGTATGTCAGAATGTGTGTGCCCTGGTAAAATACAGTATCCATCCCTCCCTACGCGTTGATAAATTACCCACTAGTTCTTTTCAGCACTCGGCAATAATTTGAGTTTATTGCTTGGTGTTTCCGTTAAATATTTACAAACATTTTAAACTATGTATAAATGAAACTTTCAATGTTTTGCCAGTCTCATCCTTTCCCCTGACTCAAAAAAAAAAAAAACTCTTGATCTATTTTTCATATTCCTGAAAATGCCCCACACGAGCATTGATGCTGGGAATACAAATATTCTTGCAAATAAGATCAGCCCCTCTCCCTGCCATCTGTGTCGACCAGGGCGGATTTGTTTCCCAAGATATGCATTTTCTAGTTGATGCTGAAGTCCCGCACTGCAATGCCAATAAGCAATTAAGTCCATGCTGAGGAACTTGCAATAAAACCTTCTCAAACAGGGCACCGACCCAGAGAAGGTTGGAGAAGCCTGCCTCCACAATGCCACCTTTTGCCAGGCAAAGGCCACAGAATGCAAGCTCATATTTCAGGGGCAACCAGGCATCCGTGAGTGAAGTGGCTCTTTAGGAAAGGGAGGGGGAGGTGGCATTGTTGTAATCTACTAAGGCTGCCGTAATAAAATCCCACAGTCTGGGCGGGCGAGGCCAGGGGGCGGGGCGTGGGGGCGCTGTTAAACAGTGGAAATGTATTTTCTCACCGTTCTGGAGGCTGGAAGTCCAAGACAGAGATGTGAGCAGGGTAGGTTTGTTCTGAGCCCTCTCTCCTTGGTTTCTTCAACATCTTTGTGTGGTCTTTCATTTGTGTGTGCACATCCCTAGTGATTCTTCTATGTGCAAATTTCTTTTTCTTATAAGGATTCCTATTGGATTAGAGCCCACCCTGCTAACTTCATTTTAGCCGCTTTAAAACCCCATTTCCAAATATGGTCACAGTCTGAGGTACTGGAGTTAGGGCTTCAACATGAGCATTTTGAAGAAATGAAATTCAGCCCATAACAGTGCAGGGCTGTTGAAACAATAGGATACTGGAGGGAATTCCGAGAAGGCAAGGAGCAGCGTGAAGGATGAGAGGAAAAACGATGATCACAGAGGCAGAAAAAGACCAGCAGTTGGGAAAAGTCCAGAGGAATTCAGACCTCTTTGTGCAGGGAAGAAGGCTGGAAACACAAGTTTCCAGTATCCATCGTAGTTCTGACACTTGCTTACTGTCAACATCCACTTCCTTTAATGCTTGTCACTGTGTTTAAAATAATATCTCAACTCCCAAATCCCCTGTGCAATTGGTCTCCTGCCGCGTCTTCCCCAGGAGCACCCCTCCCTTTCTCGGAAAGCATGTGGCCCTCTTTCTTTTCTCCAACACACCAAGCTCTTTCCCACTCCACAGCCTCAGCACATGCTGTTCCCTCTGCTTGCTGGTTCCTCTTCAGCTGGTTAATTTCTCCTCATCTTGCAGATCTCAATTTAAACGCCTTCAAGTTTAAGAGGTTCTTTCTCGGCCGGGAGCGGTGGCTCACCCTGTAATCCCAGCACTTTGGGAGGCCAAGGCGGGTGGATCATGAGGTCAAGAGACCAAGACTATCCTGGCCAACATGGTGAAACCCCGTCTCTACTAAAAATACAAAAATTAGCTGGGCATTGTGGCACACACCTGTAGTCTCAGCTAGTTGGGAGGCTGAGGCAGGAGAATTGCTTGAACCTGGGAAGTGGAGGTTGCAGTGAGCCGAGACCACGCCACTTCACTCCAGCCTGGGCAACAGCGTGAGACTCCATTTAAAAAAAAAAAAAAAAAAAAAAAAAAAAGAGGTCCTTTCTCTTTACTCTTATCTGAGAATGAAGCCTCATTTTTCAGCATCCTGGTTCCTTTCTTTGAAGGACTACGTTTGTCTACGTTTGTTACTACCATTTGCAATTGTTTTATTTGTAGGCTTGCTTAGAGTCAGTGGAGGGAGAAAGTAGCTCCCTGTAAGGAAACGTTGAATTCGAAATTCTCATATCATATCCCGGTGGAGACACCCAGCGGTTCTAGGGACACAAAGTTGTGAAGATCTGAGCTAAAGAAATGGATTTAGAAGCTTCCAGTCTAAAGTCTGTAGTTCAAGCCATGAACTACATGTTGAGGTCCTGAGTCAGAGAGTAAGAGGGAACAGGACAGTGCAATTTCCATATTTATAGCTCCTAGAAAGCCACTGGATGGTAAATAAGAAAACACCCTAGAAATTTAGAAACATTAGTTGCTCAGTATCAGTGTTTCTTATACCCCAAGAGGAGGCCAGTTATGGGGTCCCAGTCTAGAAGTCAGGAGACATAGATCCTGGTATGGCTGTGTCTGGACTAGCAGCTGTTTCCTGATCTGGGCCTCAGAGCTCCTGTCTGTCCAGAGGGCATGCCATGCCACATGATATGAAGAGTCTCCTCGAGGTCTGCTGTGCCTTTGGTTGGCCAGTGACTGCCCAGCATAGAGGAGAAATAACCCTCTCAGTTCCCTGGAGTACTGCTCTGAGACATGTCCTTGTGAGCAGTGGCCCTGCTTGCAGCACAAACAAGAAATAAACTCCCGCGTGCCTATACTCTTGCTTCTTTAGGTGTTTATTTCCTGTCTCCTCTTTCCAGTGAGAAGCCATCTTCAGGGCTGGTGGTGGGGATACAGGGAAATACCCATGGCCTGGTAGGGCAGACGGCATCCAGGGCTACGAAGCTTCATAGCAATGCAAAGTCCAGGTAGAGATTCATTGCAGAGTCAATGCCAAATACCTGGGCCAAGAGTTTCCCATCTGCTTCTATTAACCCCCAACATCTCCTTGTGTTATAGATAAGAAAAATGACTTGTCCCTGGTGGTTGGAACTCAGGTTTTCTGAATTCAAATCTCAGAGCTTTTCATTCCATCTCAAGGTACTGAGGACAAGGACCCTTCCTGCTTAAATTGGTCAAGTCTTCCTTTTTGGGCAAAGTCTATTCTTTGTTTCATGAAGCATAGACTCACTCTTCTGCTCCTGAATGAGTAATGGAAGCAGCTTGTGGGTTCTTTGAGGTTCTTGAAAGTTCCGAGGTCAGTTTAGTGCCTCTGTGGTCCTGTTTCCTCAGGGATCAAATGGGGATAAGGACCATTTACATTACAGAGTTGCTGTGAGAACTAAATGACCCCACAAATGAGAAATTGGCTAGATGACAGTAGGCATTCAATGCACATCAGCACATCTGAATTGAAAGGCGGCAGAGAGACAGCATTTAAGCTTGGGGTTGAAAACCACAGTGTTTGGAGAGGTGGAGTGGGAAAGTGAAGATATTCCAGGTGTACAGAAGAATTGAGTGCTGCCTTTCCTCCATGTTTCCCCTCAGTTTGGGAACTTTGGGGATTTATTTCTTAGTGTTGGGTGATTGCATTTTCAAGTCAGTCATGTGCTCAATGGAGCAATAGAGCATTATTTGAGTCACTTCCAAAATGAAGTGCTTATCTAAAAAAATAAAAAAAGTTGAAGAGCTCCCATAATATTAAATTGTTCTGCACTGTTCGTGCCCAAATCCTCAATCTTTTCCAAATTCAGTACTTCACATTTTTTAAGAGCTCTTCATGTTAGAAGTGAACGGGGTGTTCTGGGCTCATGCACTGTGGGCCAATTTAGACTCCCTCGATTGTGCTGATAACGTGAAGAGCGCTCCAGCTATGTGGAGTGCAGCTCCGGCATGCATCCACTGCTCTCAAGAGCCCTTTCAGAGCTGGAGGCAGACTGGTCTCTGGAAGGTCTGTGGCCGTGGGGACACCTCTGGGCTGGACCCACCCCAGGCCTCCAGTGCAACATATTGTTCTCATTCTGAACAGAAGTCTGGGTCCCAAAAAGAATTAAACAATTAGGCAACAGAGTATAGGGTTTGTTTCCACCAGGCCACTAGGATGGAATCCTTGTAGAGCTGGTTTATCCATTGTTGGAAGGACAGAGACCAGTTGTCATTAAAGTGCTACCCTATGCTGGTTGCCCGTATGAAGACTTGAGTTGTCTGTTTTATTAAGTACAGTAACAGGGTAAGATATTGACACACTGTGGAGGCGGAAACTCAGAGACATAAACAAATGTTCCTCCAGATAGGAAGGAACATCCCTGGGCCTGGACTTGGTTCTACCTATTTCAGTGTCTGTGCTTCCCTCTCAGTTAGGCAGTGTGGAGAAAATGTGGACTTGGAATTAGAAATGAAGCCCAGCCATTAAACATGTCTTCTGACTCCGTGTAAAGAGTTCCTTCTGCTCATAACACATCAGCGCCATTCTCTGAAAAAACAATATTCTTTGGTTGGATGGTTCAATGTCAGAGTTTCAATGTCAGTTTTATTCATAAAGAACAAACAGATTATAAATATGACCACCAATCACAGAAGTAAGTTCCACTGACAGCCACAGATGAGGATGTGGGGATTGAGGCATGGGGGTGGCACATGGATATTGGAGGTGATGCGGTAAGATAGCGGCCAGACTCGTGTAGATTCTTCTGGTTTTTGGCTTCCCTGACTGATATGGTTTGGCTCTGTGTCTCCACCCAAATCTCAGCTAGAATTGCAGTCCCCATAATCCGCACGTGTCAAGGGCGGGATTGGATGGAGGTGATTGGATCATGGAAGCCATTTCCCCCATGCTGTTCTCATGATAGTGAGTGAGTTCTCATGATATCTGATGGTTTCATAAGCATCTGGCTTTTCCCTTGCTTGCACTCACTGTGTCCTGCTACCCTGTGAAGAAGGTGCCTGCCTTCCACCATGACTGTAGGTTTCCTGAGGCCTCCTCAGCAATGTGGCACTGTGAGTCAATTAAACTTTTTTCTTTTGTAAATTATCCCATCTCAGTTATTGCTTCCTAGCAGTGTGAGAACAGACTAATGTACTGACCCTATATGCAAAATGAGACTCCTGACCTTCTCTCTTAAGGTGTCCTATTTTTCTTTTTCTTTTCTTCTTCCTTTTTGAATTCCAAATCTCATGCTGTGTAAAGTACATATTCATTTCAGGGACACTGTTTCATGTCTGTGTCACCATCTCCTTCCTTTTCCCTGGATGGTAGGGTGTGTGTGGTCTTTTTGGTTTGAGAGTAAACTCAGTGCCTAGTACAGAACCTGGAACATAGTAGAAACTCAACAGATAGAAAGTCAAGTTGTAAATGGGAATCAATCTTTCTTTCACTTCTCAGGCATGGTGTGAAGGGACCTGGTTTTTGAACGTACAGCCCTAAGACTTGCTCTTCTTTTCTGCATAAACTTGGGCCAGTCTCTTGATTTCTTTGGGTCTTGATTGATTTTCTCCTATGTAGAATATGGATAATCACACTCTTTTCCCAGAGTGCAGTGAAAGTCAATGGAGAGAGTACTTGTGAAATATCCTGCCCAGCTACAGAGCTGTGAGTTGGTACACTTGCTGGTTCTGTCTCATGGGTCTCACTATTTCCTGGAGTCTTAGCCCTTGGGAGGAAAGAGATGCAACCAAAGAAGAGGCTTTTTTGGGTGGTTGGTGATGTGCTGGCTGCACCACAGTCTTTGGCAAGGTGAACACATGACTTGGTTTACTCTGGCAATATTCCAACACAATCCCTTGCCAAATCTGCCCTACTTCCCTCTGGAAGCCGCTCTTAGACTAGCCATCTGGGGACAGATAAAGACCTAAGTCCAGTGACAAGAGATTCAAAATAAACATTAAATAAAAGTGAGTCAAAAGTGATCAAGGTCAGCATTGATTTTGACTCTAAGAGAGCTGGATAAGGCAGTTCCAACTTTCCAGTATAACAATCAATAGGTGAAATTATGTGGAAGTATTTATCATGTGATATTAACCTAAGCTATTTCTTATTAAAAACTGCCCCCACTTAAAAAGCAAAACTCCATGTTCATCACATCCTTAGCTCAGGGACTTATATTTTTACATACTACCTCTGTTCCCAACTCTCCAATTTACCAGTATGTTCTACTGGTTTCCAGATGAATTCGAACAAACAAATAAACAACAAAAATAAGAAGCTTCTTCTGCTGTTGTCCACTCTTTCATGGTCTGCACTCAGTGGCTTTGATAATGTGCTTCTCTTTGCCCAGCTTGCTTTTCCTCTGAGAATCCTACTTTTGTCTTATATCTGCCGGTCTGGTATATGGTTAGCGTAAAATACTGGCCCTCTCCCACGAACCCAACACCAAAGAAGTCAGGAAATTAAGGAGTAAGTGATTGGACCTGAACAGTAATATAGACATTCCGAGGAACTCTGGAGAGACTGAGGGCAGTTATGACCTAGCATGGCCCCAAGGATGCCTGGATACCACATTTAGTGGGGTGGATATAAGAAAGGAGCTTGTGTATTTTATCTTTTATTTTTTCCATATTATACTTGGAATATCTCTGCCAACTCCTTGACCTCTTTGAGAAAAAATAGCAGAGTCAACTCAGCCATGTTGGGGTCAGTGAGGAAGTATCACCCCTGAGGGCAAGATGGAGATGCCTGAACCAGCAGTGCAGTCAGAGACTGGCTGCTGAGGGCTTCCAGCTTCACTTCCTTCCTTAGCCACAAAAGATGGAGGCGGGAGACAACCTCTTGGGAAAGAGCCGTGCCTGGCTACACAGAGGGAAAGCTGCTGTAAGATGAGGCTTTGGGGTTACAAAGTAAATAGGCTGACCAAGCCCAGACTTTGGTGTAGAAGGTCTCTATTCTAGGCCACATGTCTCACTCCTTCAACTCTTCAAGAGACTAGAAGCAAGGGCCTGAGGAGGGCAATCATAGTAAAAGAAACGGTGCTCGTAACACGCAAGCATATTGGGCAATGAAGCGGAAACAAGCAGTTACAGAGCAGTTACAAAGCAGAACCACGTGGAAAAACTAGGTATAAAATACGCAATTCTGAATGTAAAGCATTTAAGGGGTGGACTAAAAAGCACAGTGGATACAACTTAAGGATAAATTAATGAGCTAGAAGGTCAGTTTAAGGAACTCTCTGAGAAGGCAGGAGCAGGTAGAAAGTTATAAAAAGCAAAAAAGTTAAAATACATAGAGGCTAGAGGCACATCTGTCGATATAAATAAAATAGGCAGTCATGGAGAGAAAAAAATAAGGAGAGGAAGTATTTGAAAAACAAATAATAATAGAATAAACAAATAAAAAGAGATTCATAGCCACAGTTCTTATGGAATGCCTAATAGAATCTAACAAAAAAAAATCACTTAGACAACATAATTCTATTTAAGCACATCAAAGGAAAAGAAAAAAAGTGACAAGCTCTCCAAGAGAACCTACAGATCACCCATACAGAAATAATATTTAGATTAAAATCTTATTTCTTAATAGCAACATTTAATTGAGAATTATTTTCAAAGCGTTAAACTCACTTGTAAGTTGTAATCTTATATCCAGCTAGACTATCTCTCAATACACAGGCAATATAATGATATTTTTAAGCAAGTAAAGACTCAGAAAGTTTACTACCGCATCATGCCCTCTCTGAAAACAACTTGAGAGAAGGACACTCGAAGGAGGAAGTTTTGAAAAATACGGATATTAAGGATGAGCACATAGATTGGTAAAATTTATGGCACTAAGTTTTATCCATGCACACGCGTGTCTGTGTGTGTTTAAAGTCATATCCAAAAAGAATGAAGTAAAAAGAAAATCTACAACATAATAAATACAGTTAAAATTCTGCACAGTATATTGTAATACCACCAAGTTTGCTGTGGTGAGAGGAGGGAAGGGGGTTAGGAATAATGTCTGGGCAAGCAGCAAAAGGTGAAGATAGTCCAAACCTTTTTGTTCTGGAGAAAGATCTTGATCTAGGTTCTCTCTGGTTTGTCTACCATCAGGAAGCCTGGTTCTACATCCTGGCTTCTCTACTCTATGTCTGTGTCACTTTCTGGGCATTTCTCAGACTCTCCAATCCTTGGTTTCTCATCTCCAAATCCCGCATAATGAGGCCAGCCATGATAGGTTATTTGTGGAGGTTTGATGTAGAGCCTGGCTCCCACTGGATGGCAGCCCTAGGCACTGTACAGATGTTAGCCCTCTTTGCCAGAACCCAGGAAACTATCCTTTTTGACAGTAAAAATGCAGCTTGTGTGTCACCCTCTCTCCCAGACCTTGGCACAAGCTATGCAACAGTAGGACACTTCTCATCTTTGGAGGCTGAAGTAGCTTAGAGGTATAAAGGGGGTAGGTCAGATGTGAAAATCCAGTTCATTTCATTTAATTTTGCAAATACAATTCTTGAGACTTTACAGTAAATTTGCTTTTTCAACCAAATATGTGTATATGGCTCAAGAAATCAAGGCTCCTGCAGTGCCCTTAATTGCCCAGTTTGCTTCTTGGGAATAGAGCATAGGCACTAACACATGTTCATTAGGCGTCTTAATTGGAAACAAAAATTACCATGGACACCACGGACATGATTTAAAAAGAGTAAAGCATCCTGGTCAGTTTTCATTTGGATTTTGTTTTATTTCATTTTATTCCCAATTCTCCCAAAGCTCAGGAACAGCAGTTCACGATAAAAAATAATGGCCTGAGAAATGTAACATCCCCACAGCTGTGGAGTTTGCATAACTCGAATGTGCCTAGAGGGACCCATTTTGTTCTCTGGCCCTGCTGAGAGTGAGTTGGGGTGCCTACATGTGAGGGGCTTGGATCCCCAAAACTGCTATCCTGGGACAGCCCAGAAGATGGTCTTAAGAGAACAATATCTTTCCTTTTTCTTCTCTCCTTTATTGCACTTGTTCAAGTGACAGCATTCCAGAGCTCCCATCCTCTCGTCTGGGTGTCCTGCCAGGGGACCCTAGAAAAAGTCTTTATATCTCCAAAGAGAATAGAGCAACCTGCCGCTGCCACTTGTCTTTCTACCCCTGCCGTGTAGATTTCCCCTGGATCCTGGAATGACAAAAGGTTCCAAACGCGATAAAGGACTTCAATGGGATGGGACACCAAGAGGTGTGCGGCAAGCCCTCCTATCTCTTGGCACTTTTCTCTTTATTCTTTGATTAAAGTCTTTTCCCTTACTTACATCCCCCATTAAGATGTCTCAGTGTCATTTAGGGTGTTAATTGAGAGGAGGTTTAAGCTCATCAAAGCGATTATAAGTGATAGTTAAAAATTTCTATATATGGCCTGTGCTGGAATCGGCACGGTGGGGTGCCATTTTTTTCTTTTATCCAACTGACATTGGTAATAATAGATGAAATTATTACTAAATCGCAGCTGCAGAGATGATATCATGATTTTTTGTGTGTAATCTTTGATGAAAAATTAATTTTTGAGAGGGATAATTTAAAATGATTTAAATAGTATTATACTGAAGTCCTTGCTGGTAATTAACACCAATCTTGTCAGAAGGGAAACCACTTTTGCAGCTGTTTCTAAAGATACCTACAGTATTTGTAACTTTTCTGCGAGTAAAATTATAGTGTTTGGACTTTATTTTTACTGCACAAGGACCATTAGAAGAAAAGGCATCTGATAGAAACCTTTGTTCTCTGAGGCCTGAATCCTGTTTTGTATTTGAAGACCCTGATCAATGCCTGTTTAGTCATCTCTAGACTACGGACCAGAGTAAGGTTGGGTCTTTATTTTTATTTTTTTCAATATATAAAAGTATTCATAGTGGATACTGTATACATACCTCTCTTTAGTTCTTAATTATTAGTTATGTAAGAGCATACTACTTGATGTGCACAGGATTTAATTAACAGAACAGATGGCTGCTGGTCAGAATGTTCCTTCATCTTCATCGGTGCCTTGACTTTCTTCGAAATCCACTTCTTTCATCATGGTGGCAAAAGCGTTCTAAAACGGAACAGCTGATAATAGATTTTTCTTCACTAGTTTCTTCATACTTTAAATGACAGAAGTGAGGGAGTAAGGCGTGTGTGTGTGTGTCTGCATGTGTGTGTGTCTGTGTGTGTGTATTGTGTCCTATATATAAAGACCTGCAAGAGAGGTTAAAAAAAGAAATATAGTGAAATTTACATAGCAAAAAAATAAATAAATAAATAAATAAATAAATGAGAATGTGGGATAACTGCACAGTCTTCTGAGTCTTGAGTTTTGCTTTCTTCTTTTTTAACAGGCACGCTGATTTTTCTGACAAGATATATGGCACTAGATATCCATGGCAATTGCAGTACCTGCCACCTTGTAATTTCTTTCCCCCTCAACTTTTGTGCTGAGAATGGGGGAAAAGGAATGAGTAAAGGGAAAACTGGGAGACGGGAGGAAGGGAAGGAGGGAGGGGTGAGAGATGGCAGGAGGGCTTGAAAATTGTTATGCAGTGTGTCTGTTCATTAAAATAGGAGCTATGGCCTCAGCTTCTGCCGCCAGTGCAATTTTATTTCACCAGAATGCGATTGTCACTCTATATGTTTCCATTAAGAAAAGAAAGACAGAAACATGTTTTTTGTTGTTTTTTTTTTAAAGTCCCTTTTGCAAGCAGAAAAGACAGTTTATTGGTGGAGGCGTGGCATGCGTGCCTGTGAAGTTTGCAATATGGAGATGCCGGCAGATAAGATTGTACTTCTCACAGCAATGCAAGAAGGTGGAGGGCCCTCGGCCGGCCCGTGGGAAAGTGCATCAGCCACAGGGCCTTAGGGGACCACCAAGAGGAGGAGGCCTTTGGGAACAAGAGCTTTGCCGGTGCAGGGTGAGAAGTGGGTCAGGCAAGGAAACCAGGCTGCCATTTTGCAGCTGTTCACCCTAAATCATGTATCTTGTTTCAAGTGGACTCTTTCTGAGTGCTTCCATGTGCCAAGCACATTGCAGGTATTAGGAACTGAATCTTCCTGTAGAACCCAGGAGGCGGGGTCATCATCATGCTGCCATAAATGACAACGGAGGGGTTTTGAAGTAAGCGGCCTGCCTAAGTCACAGAGTGTGGCTCCTGGTCAAAGAGGAGAGTGAAGGATGGGGGATGTCAGGGCTAGGACTTTAGAAGGTACATAGTGAATGTTGGTGAAAAAAGTGGGTGAATTCACTTCCCTTCTCAGAGCCCTGTGAGTACCCAAACTCCTCTAACCTTCAATCCCCTCTGATTCTAAAATCCATGGATTTTAGGATTAGAAACGCAAGCTCTTAATATTCTTCAAGACCATGCTCTGATGTTATCAGCTCCCACCGTAGAATCAGGAGCCCTTTCCTCTGAAAATATGTCCATGCTTATGGTAACCCTTACCCAATTATATTTTACTTGCTTGTTTTTAGGTTTGTCTTTCCCACTAGACTATTAAGTTTCCTGACGGCAGAGACTGAGAATTTATTCACTTAGGCATTTATTGCATGTGTTTCTCATTCATTCAACAAACACTTCCTAAGGACTTATTGTGCACTGGGCTTGGCACTGAGGATGATACAAAGATAGATGAGGCAGCCTCTGCTTTCCAATTGCTTACAGCATGGTGGGAAACGGACTAGTGGCGTAACTGAATTAATGACTTCCCGAATGGATGAAAACAGTATAAAATCTGATATACTTTAGAAGGAAGATTGACCAACTTTCTCTCTAAAGGACCAGATAGTAAATATTTTAGGCCTTGCAGGCCATATAGAGTCCATGGCAACTGCTCAACTTTGCCATTGTAGCACAAAAACAGTCTCAGATAGCACATAATATGAATGGGAGTGACTCTTTCGATACAGCTTTATTTACAAAAACAGTCAGTAGCCCAGGCTTGAAAACCACAGCTCCCTGGGCTTGGCATAGACTTCATCCAACTGAAAGTCAAGATGAATATTATTCCCTAGTCCATCTGCAGGAGCTTCAGGAAAGGTCAGAGGGAGTTGGTTGGGGTTCGTTGCCCTAAGATCTTTACACGACTAAGGGGCAGGTAGACCTGTTTGTCACTGAGTACTTGGAAGGGAAGAAATGGTGTGGACTGACGCAAAGGAATTTCACCTGTTCTTAGACTTCGGTTCCTTGCTCTCCCTGGGCTCAGACAGTCCTGAGAAAACTTGCAGGAAGGCTCATTCATTTGGCAAGGCCAGAGGGCAAAGCAGGTGTGGGTAGGGAGTGCCGAGCCAGGCCAGCCAGAAAGCCCAGATCCTGCATGTCAATCAATGTCCCTGTGAGAGCATGCCATTAGGCTGCAGTAAAAACCTGGGGATGCATCATGCCCTTGTCTGCTCCCAACACACCCTTCCTTTTACTGGCTTTTTTCCAGAGGAGAATCCAGCGTCTTGAAGCCTAGAGGAGTTTGGTCAGTCTTGGCTGGGTGGTGAGGGCTCTCACTGAAGGAGTCGTAGTCTGCTTCTCCATCACTGTTCTCTGTCTACTTGGTCTTTGTCCCCATATGCATGTCCACACGTTTAGGGCTCCAGATGGGGCAAAGGGACATTGTGTGCTACAATGTGGGACCTCCATGGGCCTGGAAAAAGGCTGACCCACTTTAGTGAGCACAGGTATTCCAGACACAGAAGCAGGTGCCTTCACTTCCTTCACAGTCCTAGGTACTGTGTCTCCATTCCACAGAGGAGGCTAATGAGAGTCAGAGGCAAGACAGTAAGTCCAGCCAATCCACATGCTGTGACTACAAAGTTGATACATACCCAGAGTCAGGGGCTATTCATGTCCATTCCAGCAGGTGCAGCTTAACCACTTTTCAGGTCTCTGTTCAAAGATCACCTCTTTCCTGAAGCCCCCACCGATTGTCTCCACATGCCCACACTTCTCATCTGAGTGCCCAAATGACTTTGTCTTTACCTCTCGTGTGTGCACAGTTATCATCTATCTTGTGTTCCAGGTACTCGTGTATGAGCCACCTCTCAAACAGGCTGTGTGAGTGACCCAGGTGCAGGTGACCTGCTGGAGTGAAACTTTTGGCATGATGTAAGCATCCAGTGTGCGCATGTAGGATTAAGTGAATAGAAGAAGAAATGAATTAGATAAATATAAAGACCAAGTAGATAATGGTGTCCAAGTCCCCAAGGGTCCCTTCTCCTGTAAAAAGAAACGGATTCCATTTAGAAGAAGGAAGAAAGCTCATAACAGGATGAATCAGATGGGGATGTGGGGCTTGAAGGAAGCAATGACACACCTGGGTTCAAATCCCACTCGGGCCCTGGCCAGTGGCATGTGTGTGAGCATGGCTGTTCTCCCAACCTCCCTAAATTCTCTTTCTTCGTGTCCTTGTCACCTGGGATGTTTGGAGGGATGCTGTGCCAACAAAATTAAATGATGAACGTAAGCGCAGGTCTGATAAATAATCAATAATTCATGGGATTCTGGGCTTGTCTTGGTGACTTGTGGATCTTAGATTGCAAGCTCCAAGACAGTAGGAAACATGCGTACTTTGCTCATTTCTACATTCCAGAACCCGGCAGAGTTCCCAGCACTTATAAAGTAGGGCTAAGTAGATACTTATCTTGAATAAAGGAATGAATACACTGCTTGTTTGTATTTTTCAGAGTCACTGCCTGGCTCAATGAGGGCTTGGTTGGGTGTTCATTCCACCTGCATCCCAGGCAGGCTGTGTGGTCTCTTGCTGCCCAGCCTGGCTCCCTAAGGTGGGAGGGTCACAGAGGCAACCCTAGGAGAGGGATGGGCTGAGCCTGTGCAACTCCTGCCTCCCTGAGGGGCCCTCCCCAAACTGTGGGAACACTGCTGAGGACCTCAGGGAAAGCAGCCTGGAATGGTGGCTGTCTCAGGTTGACTGCCTGAGGGCCAGGGCTCTGCCAACTCTCATGTCAGACTTGCCTACACAGGCTGGCAGCTTCCAGACCTAAAGCTGAGCCCATCTTCCTCAGGGCTTGTACAGGGCACCTTATCCTCTTGTTTTGCTGGGTCTTGCACCTTTTAAGGGGACAGATTGTGAGCATGTTCTCTACCACACCCTTTTCCACCTGCTTCGTGCATGAGGAATGAGCTGATAGAGGCCTCCTTTTGATGGAACTCGGGTGGGACCCAGATGGGAACTGAGCCCAAGGAGATTAGGCTCCAACAGGGTGGATTAATCATTTCAGCCATCATCCTAGCAAGGGCAGCATGACTCACGGTGAGCAAAGCATGTTGCCGATGGCAAACTGGAGGACCTTTGTCACTACAGGACCAAATCTCCCTACTCTTACACACAAGATGTGTGTGTTCTTTGGTCTTGGAATTTGTTTACCACCTTTCCAGCTGGCGCAATACTGGGCAAGTAGCAGGCATCCTATGAATTTCCGGAATGAATCTACAACTATGTTTTGGGTTTGATTTTAAGATTATGCCCACTTTCGGACCCATCACAAGCAGACTAAGAACTGAGCTTAATGACATAATTTTTCCATCACTACTTAAAGTCATAAAGTACTAATTGATTGGGAAACATTCCTTATGGGCTTGCTAGTTGAGTTTCTTGACCTTGGCACTGTGGAAATTTAGGGCTTGTCTAAGTCTATTTGGGCTATTGTAACAAGTAAACATCTTGTTTGGATGGCAGGCAAAAAACATTTCTTGTTCACAGTTCTGGAAGTTGAGAAGTCCAAGATCAAGGTGCTGGCAAATCTGGTGTTTAGTGAGGGCTGGCTTCCTGGTTTGCAGACATGGTGGGGAAGTGGGCACGGGGGGAGGGGAGGAGAGAGAGAGAGAGAGAACGATCTTTTGTCTCTTCTTATAAGGGTACTAATGCCATTCATGAGGGCTCCACCCTCTCAACCTAATTACCTTCCAAAGGTCCTACCTCCTAATACCATCACATTGAGGGGTTAGGGTTTTAACATATGGATTTGGGGGGCACACAAACTTTCAACCTGTAAAATTCATTGGCATCCCTAGTTTCCACCCACTAGATTCCAGTAGTACCATCTTCATCTTCCCAGTTGTAATAATCAAAAATGTCTCCAGAAATATCTCATAAAATGTCCCTTGGAGGGCAAAATATTGAGAAGCACCCCTCTGGGAAAGCTTTCTGAACTGCTCAAGAAAGAGGCACTAATTTTGCACCCTTTATCCTTTGGAATGTGTCGTGTCCTACCAGGTCTCAAACTTTCCTTAGGGCTGGGATGGATACTCAATGGAATCAGTCCATCTTGTCCCTAAAGTGAGACACATAGATTTAAGATACAGAATACTTCCCCCCTCACCCGTGAACAGCAACCCCTCCAGTCTTTGTTTCTGCATGTGTTCCCCTCTAAATTTTTCTCTTTGCTGCCTCTCTGCATCCTTGTCTGTGGAAGTCCTGCTAATTCACTAAGGTCCAGCTCCAATCTCATCTGTTACATCAGTTAGTTACCAATCCTGGTGAAATGTGCTCTGCTATGATCTGGATGTCCATGTGCCTCCAAAATTTATATGTTGAAACTCTAATCTCCAAGGTGATAGTCTAACGAGGTGGGGCTTTTAGAGGTTATGACAGCAATGGCCTCATAAATAAGATTAGTGCCTTTACAAAAGAGGCCCTAGAAACCTGCCTTTCCCCTTCAACCACGTGAGGGCTTTGTGAGAAACCATCTATGATCCAGGAAATGGGCCCTCATTAGACACCAAATCCGTTGTCACCTTGATCTTGGACTTCCAAGCCTCTAGAGCTGTGAGAAATAAATTTTTGTTGCTTATAAGCAATAATTTATGGCATTTTGTTAAAGAAAGCCAAATAGAGTAAGACAAAAACTGGTACTGAGAAGTGGGTATGCTGCTTTAACCAGTACCTAAAAATAGAGAAGTGGCTTTGGAATTAAAAGAGTTTTGAAGTGCATACTAAAAAAAGTCTACATTCTTAAGAACAGACTATTAAGGGTGATCCTGGTGAGTGCTCAGAAGGAGAAGAGAAGAGCTTTGGAGAAAGCCTCAAGCTTCTTAGAGAATACCTAAGTGGTGGTTAACAGAATGGTGGTAGAAACATAGATGGTACAGATCATTCTGATTAGGTCTCAGACCAAAAGGAGGAAAACGTTACTGGACAATAGAGAAAAATCATCCTTGTAAAAAAGTGGTGAAGAAATTGGCTGTATTATATTTACATCTTAGTGTTTTGTGGAAGATAGAACTTGTGAACAATAAAGTTGTATATTTGGTGAAAGAAATTTCTAAGCAAAGTGTTGAAGGTATGGCATGGCTTCTCTCGACTGCTTATCCTAAGATGTGAGAAGGTACAAACGACTTAAAAATAACATTATTTAATCAAAAGAGAAGTACAACTTAAAGATTTGAAAAATTATAAGCCTGTCCCCATTGTAAAATTAAGAAAGCATGCTCTGGAGAGGATACCAAGGATGTGGCCATGTGACCATTTGATAAGAAGATTAGTATGAATCAGCTAGGTGTTATTCATTAAGAAAATGGATGAGTGACATGAAGGCATTTTGGAGATTATTGGTGCTGCTTTTACTAACAGAAGCCTGAAGTGCAAAGACCTTAGAGGCAATTTGATTTAAGAGGAAGAGCCAAGGGTGCCTGTCAGACATCAGCTTCCCAGGGCCGCCTAAAGACTTTGTTTCCTGCATTTTGGTGTAGTACTCCTTTGATGACCCAGGTGTGGCTCCAGTCAGCCCAGGTGTGGTACAGGCCACTGTGACTGCCTCACTAGAGGGCACAGGCAGTAAACCTTGGAGGCAGACCTTGGCAATGTCCATGTTTTGCCATATTCATCAGTGTACAGAGTGCATGAGCTGCGGGCGTATGGCTACCTCCACCTAGATTTTAAAGAATGAAGCTGCCTAGAGCCTGGGGCACATGACCGAGGCGTAGGACCATTGCAGAGACAGGGTCACTAAAGGGTCCCCACCAGGGCAATGCCTAATAGAGATCTGCGATATAGCTGTCCCAGGACTCTAGACCAGTGGAGCTACTTGTCTGTGATTCTGGACTGTGGGAACCACAAGTATGTGACTTCAACCTATGAGAACTGCAGCATAGGTTATAACTAGCAAAACTGTTGGGGTGGGGTACCCCAAAGTCATGGGAGCAGGACCACCAGGAATCTTGGGAACCCAACCCCTGCCTTAATGTGCTTGCAAGGTGGGGACTCTGACCAGTGAGCCTGAAGGGCAGAGCCCCGAGTCAAAGAAGATTATTCTGGAGGCTTAAGGTTTAATGCTGTTTGCCCTGTTGGGTTTTGAAATTTTTTGTGGAAACTGCAGTCCCTTTCTTCTTTCCTATTTCTCTGTTTTGGAATGGAAATGTCTATCTTATTCCTGTTCTACTATTATAGTTTGGGCACATAACTTATTTGATTTCACAAGTTCACAGCTGGAGAGCAATTTGCCTCAGGATAAATTCTACCTTGAGTCTCATCCATATCTAATTTAGATAGTATTTAGATGAGACATTGGAATTAGGCTTTAGAGTTGATACTGGAATGAGTTAAAACTTTCGAGGCTATTGGGAGGGAATAATGTATTTTGCCTATGAGAAGGACATAAATTTGGGTGGGGAGCTGGGGCAGAATGCTATGGTCTGAATATTTGTGTTCCCCCAAAATTTATATGTTGCAATTCTACCCCAAAGTGGGACCTTTACAGAGATGATTTAAATATAGGCCTCTGTTTCACTAAAATGTTTGTCAGTATGATTTTTAAAATGCTATATATCTCATAGAATGTGACTCTGCCCTCATGAATGTAATTTGTGTCCTTATAAATATGCCCAAGAGATCTGGTTTATTCCCTTCACCATGTGAGAACAGAGCGAGAAGGTGGCCACTGTGACTCAGGAAAGGCAGTCTCCTCAGACCTTGAATCTGCAGATGCCTTGATCTTGGACTTCTCAGCCTCCAGAACCACAAGAAATTAGTTTCTGTAGTTTATAAGCTCCCCAGTTTATGGTATTTTGTTATAGTAGCCCAAAGGGACTAAAACATTACCTCTTCTGTATTCTCTAGTTGTCTTAAAAAATTCATTTTACCATTGATCTCACTCTCTTTTCTAGCAGTTCTTATTGAATGTGAGACAAGAATTTTTGTATTGAGATTCAGCATGTCATATTTATTAAACTTATGAACCATGGAGGTGAACTGCTCTGAGCATAAGTTCCCTCTTCAGAATTTATGACATGTGCAACTCTGAGAACATTGTTTAAACTCTCTAAGCCTCAGTTTACTCACATGTAAAATGAAAGCTCATAAGAACAAATACCAACTTCACATGCTTTTGTCCCTTAAAGAGATAGTATGTGGAGATTGTTTAGTTGATATTCACTATCATTATGACATAGCTGCCTGTTATAGTAGATTATGAAACCCTGGAGATCAAGGGATTTATGTTAGTCTAGCGTAGTGTCTGGCACATAATAGGTATTCAATAATATGTATAAAATTGAATTACAAATCTTTCTGAGGTTTAAATATTAGGTTGGTGCAAAAATCATTATAACTAGGCTCAAACACATCTTTATTAATCAAAACAAGAACCTTACAATCAACACATTTTTGCCAATGAGAAATAAGTTTGTTTATTGCTTTAGGGTAAAAATCTGTGCTTCAGGATTCAGTGAACTCTTGGAAAGCATTTTCTGCATCCTGCTGGTTGTGGAAATGTTTTCCCTGCAAAAAGTTTTCAAGATATTTGAAGTAGTGGTAGTCAGTTGGTGGGAAGCCAGGTGAATATGGAAGATGAGGCAAAATTTTGTAGCCCAATTTGTTCAACTTTTGAGACTTCGATTATGCAATGTGCAGTTAGGTGTTGTCGTGGAGAAGAACTGGGCCCTTTCTGTTGACCAAAGCTGTCTGCAAGCATTGCAGTTTTTGATGCATCTCATCAATTTGCTGAGCATACTTCTCAGATGTAATAGTTTTGCTGCGATTCAGAAAGCTGCAGTGGATCAGACCAGCAGCAGACCACCAAATAGTGACCATGACCTGTTTTTGGTGCAAGTTTGGCTTTGGGAAGTGCTTTGGAGTTTCTTCTCAGTCTAACCACTGAGCTTGTCATCGCTGGTTGTCATATAAAATCCACTTTATTTTTGCTCAGCTTATGAGGAATCCACGTATCAAGCTTTTTCACCTTTCCAATTTGCTTCAAATTACAAATGACTGTAGAATGGTTGATGTGGAGTTATTTGGCCACTTGTCATGTAGTTGTAAGAGGATCAGCTTTGATGACTGCTCTCAATTGGTCGTTGTCAACTTCTGATGGCCGATCGCTACATTCCTCATCTTCAAGGCTCTCTTCTCCTTTGCAAAACTTCTTGAACCACCACCGTGGTGTACGTTCGATAGCAGCTCCTGGGACAAATGTGTTGATGTTGCGAGTTGTCTCTGCTGCTTTACAATCCATTTTGAACTTGAATAAGAAAATTGGCCAGGCATAATGGCTCATGCCTGTAATCCTAGCACTTTGGGAGGCCGAGGTGGGCAGTCCACTTGAGGCCAGAAGTTCAAGACTAGCCTGGCCAACATGGTGAAGCCTTGTCTCTACTAATAATACAAAAATTAGCCGGGCTTGGTGGTGTACACCTGTAATCCCAGTTACTCGGGAGGCTGAGGCAGAAGAATCACTTGAACCGGGGAGGCGGAGGTTGCCGAGATCACACCACTGCACTCCATCCTGGGTGACAGAGCCAGACTCAGTCTCAAAAAAAATTGCTTGAATTAGCTTTTTGTCTAACATTATTTCCATAGTCTAATATAAATATAAAATAAGGAGCAAGTAATAATCCTTAGCAAAAAAATGTGAAGTGAGAAATGTCCATTAAAATGATGTACAGCATAACTACATTCATATGAGAGTGTATTCCAATATCAAATGGCAAATTTCAACAACGCAAAAACCACAATTACTTTTGCACAATATACCCCTGTTTCCCTAACATGTCTGTAACTGGAAGGAAAATGCTACCTACCTCATAGAACCACTCTGAGAATGGATGAAATAAGGCATATTGTGGAAACAAATCAGAGATGGCCCCCCAATCCCCCAGCCCTCTGGTGCACATTTTCTGGCTAGCTCCTCCTTTCGATTAAATTACATTTTATGGCAAAAGGAGCTTTATAGATGAACTGAGATCCCTCATCACTTGCATTAAATTAATCAAAAGGGATATTATCATAGGTGGGGCTGACCTGACCAGGGGAGCCCTTGCAAGAGACAGGAAGCAACAGCAAACACTCTCCTGCTGGTCTCAAAGAAAACAGTCACATTGTGAACTGGCCATGAAGGGGGCCTTTCGGTAGGGATCTGGGAGTGGCCTCTATGAGCTGAATGGTTCTTTGCTGGCAGCAAGCAAGAAAAGAAACAAGGACCTCAATCCTTTAGTTGCAAAATACTGAATTCGGCCAATAACCATGTGAAACTGGGAGAAAATTCAGCCTCAAATGAAACTTTGACCAGCAGACTATATTAAAATGTACCTGCAGGATTTTGATTTTGGGAGGTAACTAAATGATGATATGGAGAGCCTGATGCCATTGAAAGAAGACTTTACTACTTACATTTCCCAAGAGAAGGACACCACAAGCCAAGTGGGGAAGCGCCAGGTTTGGTCAGGAAGCAGAAGGAGGAGCGAGGAGAAAGCTTAGGCCACAGCCTCTGTTAGGACAGTGGTAGATAGCTGTTAGATGGCAATGTCCCCTACTGGGAAGAACTCAAAACACAGATGCTGTGGTTTATGGTTGAGAGGGTTGTAATACTATTTTCATTCATCTGCAAAAATTGGATCACAGGGGAAGATGTAAATAACTTTGGCCATTAATTTGATTTTGTGATTTTAATAGATACTGATATGGTTTGGCTGTGTCCCCCCCCAAATCTCATCTTAAATTGCATCTCCCAGAATTGTCATGTGTTGTGGGAGGGACCCAGGGGGATGTAATTGAATCATGGGGGCTGATCATTCCTGTGCTATTCTTGTGATAGTGAATAAGTCTCATGAGATCTGATGGTTTTATCAGGGTTTCCACTTTTGCTTCTCTCTCATTTTATCTTGCCCCTGCCATGTAAGAAGTACCTTTCACCTCTCACCATGATTCTGAGGCCTTCCCAGCCATGTGGAACTGTAAGTTCAATTAAATCTCTTTTTCTTCCTAGTCTCAGGTTATGTCTTTATCTGCTGCCTGAAAATGAACTAACACAGTAAATTGGTACCAGTAAAGTGGGGGCACTACTGAAAAGATACCCAAAAATGTGTAAGTGACTTTGGAACTGGGTAGCAGGCAGAGGTTGGAACAGTTTGGAGGGCTCAAAAGAAGACAGGAAAATGTGGAAAAGTTTAGAACCTCCTAGAGACTTGTTGAATGGCTTTCACAAAAATGCTCATAGTGATATGAACAATAAGGTCCAGGCTGAGGTGGTCTCAGATGGAGATGAGGAACTTGTTGAGAATTTGAGCAAAGGTGACTCTTGCTATGTTTTAGTAAAGAGGCTGGCAGCCGTTTGCCCCTGCCCTAGAGATTTGTGGAACTTTGAACTTGAGAGAGGTAACTTAGGGTATCTGCTGGAAGAAATTTCTAAGCAGCAAAGCTTTCCAAAGTTGTCTTGGGTGCTATTAAAAGCATTCTGTTTTAAAAGCGAAACACAGCATAAAAGTTCAGAAAATTTGCAGGCTGAAGATGCAGTAGAAAAGAAAACCCATTTTTTTGAAGAGAAATTCAAGCAGGCTGAAGAAGTTTGCATAAGTAGCAAGGAGCTTAATGTTAATCCCCAAGACCATGAGAAAATGTCTCCAGGCCATGTCAGAGACTTTCATGGCAGTCTCTCCCATCACAGGCCTGGAGGGCCAGGAGGAAAAAGTGGTTTCATGGGCCAGGCCCAGGGTCCCTATGCCATGTTCAGCCTAGGGACTTGGCCCCCTGTCCCAGTCACTCCAGCTGTGACTGAAAGAGGCCAACATAGAGCTTGGGCTATAGCTTCAGAGGGTGGAAGACCCAAGCCTTTCCAGCTTCCACATGGTGTTGAGCTTGTGCATGCACAGAAGTCAAGAATTGAGGTTTCAGAATCTCCACCTAGATTTCAGAAGATGTATGTAAACACCTGGATGTGCAGGCAAAAGTTTGCTGCAGGGGTGGGGCCCTCATGGAGAATCTCTGCTAGGGTAATGCAAAAGGGAAATGTGGGGTCAGAGCCCCCCACACACACAGAGTCCCTACTGGAGCACTGCCTAGTGGAGCTGTGAGAAGAGGGTCACCGTCCTCCAGACCCCAGAACGGTAGATCCACCAACAGCTTGTACCATGCACTTGGCAAAACCACAGACACTCAACACAAGCCTGTGAAAGCAGCCAGGAGGGAGGCTGTACCCTGCAAAGCCTCAGGGGTGGAGCTCCCCAAGACCACACAAACTCACCTTTTAAATCAGCATGACCTGGATGCAAGAGCTGGAGTCAAAAGAGATCATTTTGGAGCTTTAAAATTTGACTACCCTGCTAAATTTTGGACTTACATGGACCCTGTAACCCCTTTGTTTTGGCCAATGTCTCCCATTTGGAATGGCTATATTTACCCAATACCTGTACCCTCATTGTAGCTAGGAAGTAACTAGCTTGCTTTTGATTTTACAGGCTTATAGGCAGAAGGGACTTGTCTTATCTCAGTTGAGACTTTGGACTGTGGACTTCTGCTGAAATGAGTTAAGACTTTGGGGAACTGTTGGGAAGGCATGAGTGGTTTTGAAATGTGAGAACATGAGATTTGGAGGATCCAGGGGTGGAATGATATGGTTTGGCTGTGTTCCCACCCAAATCTTAACTTGAATTTTATTTCCCAGAATTCCCATGTGTTGTGGGAGGGACCCAGAGGGAAGTAATTGAATCTTGAGGGCTGGTCTTTCCCATGCTATTCTCATGATAGTGAATAAGTCTCATGAGATCTGATGGATTTATCAGGGGTTTCTACTTTTGCTTCTCTCTCATTTTCTCTTGCCGCCCCCATGTAAGAAGTGCCTTTCACCTTCCACCATGCTTCTGAGGCCTCCTCAGCCATACGGAACTCTAAGTCCAAGTAAACTTCTTTTTCTTCTCAGTCTTGAGAATGTCTTTATCAGCTGCATGAAAATGGACTAATATAGATTCCAAATAAACATAGTGTTTATGCAAACAGAACACTGACATGATTTCAGCATGTGCTATCCTGAGCAGAGAGTTTAGCTGCACTGTGCCTGGACTCCTGGCCTACTGAAGCTGTGAGATAATAAATGGGAATTGTAAGCTACTATGTTTGTGGCCATTTGTTACACAGCCATAGAAAACCAATACACGCACATAGGGCTGACCTATCCTCAGCATAGAGTAAGTGTGCGATGAATGATCTTTTTTTTTTTTGCATTCCTCTTCTTCCTTTGTCTTCTTTTTACAGAAAATGCAAAGCTTAATCTACAAACTCACATGGGCATAGAACACAGCAATATACACTTTCTTCCTCCTAAGACTAAAATTAAATTCTCTTTTGGGCGATTCAATTTCTCTTCCTTCCAGCCTCTGCTCTTTCTCAGGTTTGGATATTCTCCTTGCATCCTACTTGGTTCCATGGCTGGGTTCTACCTCTTGTCCACTCTGTTTCAGGGGAATCTTTCTGCGGTCAGGCTGAACACAGAGTTGGTGAGGCTGACCAGGGCCCTCAATGAAGCCCTAGATATTCCATGAAGCCTTTTATTCTCTGGAGTTCCACATTTCCCTGGAGCTCCACATAGAAAACAGGCCCAATTTGTCTCTACTTTCGGATTCCATAAACCTAGGTGGGGGTTGGAGGCTTAGTCCCCTTTCTTGTTTTTGTTTGTTTGTTTTAATAAACATTTTATTCTGGAATAATTTTAGATTTATAGAAAAGTTGCAAAGATAATATGGAGATTTCCCATATACTGTTGGCCAAGTATAACTTTCCCTTAATGGTACATTTCTCTAGTATATTTTCCAGAAGTAAGAAACTAACATTGGTAAATTACTATTACCAGAACTCTAGACTTTATTTGAATTTACCAAGCTTTTCTTTAATATCCTTTTTCGTTGTTGCAGAATTCAATCCACGTTACTCCATTGCCATTGGTTATCATGTCTTTCAGTGTCCTCAATCTCTCCCTTCCCTTATCTTTCGTGACCTTGACAACTTTGAGGAGGACTCATCAGCTATGTTGTACAATGCACCTCAGTCATGGTTTGCGTGAGATTTTCTCATGATTGGACTGGGCCTATGGATTTTTGGAGAGGAGACCACGAAGCCTAAGTGCCCTTTTTATCCCATCAAAGCATGGGGGACGTGGTACCTACATGGCATCACGGATGGTGCTGACCTTAATCATTTTGTCAAGGTACTGTTTGCACTAAATATAAAGCAGTGTCCATATCTTTATCTCCGTTGCATCTTCCTGCCTTCCTTCACCCCTTAGGCCGAGATCAGGAGACAAAAGAGGGAGAGTTGTAACTTCTTCAATCCTTCATGCTTTTGTCTACTTCACTGTTTCCCTGAGGATCTGGGCTTTTGGAAGACAAAAGCTAGGGAAATACAAGCAGCATATTTTATTCTTGCCTTGATGTTCTCTACCTCTGAGGCAATGAGCACAAGAAAAGTCTGGCTGTTCAAAGAGGGTTGGGGAAAGAATTTTCAGGAAAAAATTCTTTAGTTTACATTTCAGAAATGTTATTCTGCCACATTTTGCTTGAAGCTCAGCCCAGGGTTTCCACTGCAGCTGCAGTTTCAAATATACTGCCCCATTATCTCTAGAAGTTTTTTTTCACTTATTAGACATGCTACCCAAAGTTCTATTGTGCAACAGAGTTAAAGGACCTGGAGCCCTTGCAAAATTTAGGACGTATGGAAAAAGCCAAGGCTACAGCTGACACCATCCTCAAATATTGGTTCAACAGACAACTTGCCCTGAGATACATGAGGAGGAGTTAACTGCTCTTAAGTAAAAATTCAGAGTCTGGGCAACAACACGTTCAGAAAGAACCTGTGAAGATATGGTTGTATGCAGACAAAATGATTCTAAAACACCTATTTCCCAAATTTCTTATTTGAGAGCCAGTTTGACTAATTTTGTGAAGAATCTATAGTGTGCACTGTCTTAAGTTCCTTCAATTTTCCTACTGGCCTGACAGAACCTTCCTTCTTCTTCATTGACCCTGCAGCTCTAGCTACAGTGATTGGCTAAATGGTAGGTACCTGACTGGAGTTGGACCAATCATAGCTTCTCACATCCCTGGCCATCTGATTGGTTGCTTGTGAACACATGACTCAGACTGGGTCAATCTGAACCCTGGGTGAGCGTGGGGCATGTAAGTAGGAGGAAGGGAGAGAGGGAAAGTACTCTGATCTCTAAACAGTGAGGATCTGAGCCCAGGAGTTGCTGGTAGTCATGGTTTCAACCTCATAGAAACAGATGTTCTAAGGCCATGAAGTTAATGTGCGAGGAGAATCAGGTAGAGAGAATTCTGATGCCCTCCCCACCTTTATTATGCCTGTACCCATGGACTCCCTACATTTGGGTTGTGTGAACCCCTGATCCTCCTTTCTGCCTAAGTGAGTCTGGGTTACTTTTCTCTTGCTTAAAACAAGGTCAATCTTGACTAAGAAAGAGTTACGTCTCACAATCAAGGCAGTGCAGGGCAGGGGAAGAAGACTGAGCCCTAAATGCCCCACCTCAGAGAGTCTTGGGTTCAAATCTGATTTCCTGATGCTCCATTGATGATCTGTGCCATCTTGGGCAAGAAACTCAACCTCTCCAGGCAGTAGTTTCTTCAAGTACAGAGTGGGAAAATTAGGCGAATAAATCGTCTTCTGAATCTGTAGGATGTGGATTGGTCATTTTTTCCCTCTCCCTCATCACTATTCAGAAACATTGCCTTAAATCCAGTTTATTAAGTCCATACTGCATAATTATTTTTGTTTGAAATTCTTAATTCTGCCAACATACATTGCGGTTGTTCTATCATGGTGTCTTCTTCCCTGATGAAGGCATATGTTCCAGAGGTGAGCAGGTGATGCAAGATAGGACAATCTATGTTCATCCCAGGGTTTTTCCTAGAGGAAAAGAGGGTTTTCTTTTTGGGACATGAAGCAGTTATCTCCCCTGATACATGGAGGAAGTCTGTGTCCAATAGGAGAGAAGGTGCTTAGCAGTGAGAAACAAAGGAAAGAAGGATGGCAAGATAGAATGAGTTTGGTGACATGGAATATTGATGTGGCTGAATCCACCTTAATGCTGAGCCAATAACATACTAAATCTATACATGTTTTTTTCTCAGAGTTACTTCATATTGGGTTTCTGTTACTTGCACCTAAAGAAGTCCTAATACCAGCACATTTTATTCTTGCCTTGAACATATTTGCTGATGTATCCAGAACAGTCTCATTTTGTCTGTTATTCTGGTGTAGTTTATAATAGTATCTAACTTAACTCCTGAAAGCACCCTGGTTTGGATGATAAATTTCATATTACTTAACCCAATGTACTTGTCCCAAAACAAGTGTTCATGAGGGTAGCGAGAGTCACTTATTTTGAGAAAAGCAAAGGTGAAAGAAGATGAGGAGAACCAATAGGAATATTTTTATTGTGGGGTTTGCTGTGTGTCTTTTATTTTTTATGGCTTCTTTCTGTGCATGGGTCAAGGTGTTTTTTTTTTTTTTTTTCTCCCAGTCGTGAAAATAACTCCAAACAAAAATGGTAAATACCAGACTCAAATCGGAAGTGAAAGGATCCAGAAGATGGTACTCTTTGGGAGTAATGGTACAGGGATGGCACCACTAGAGTTCTTGGGGAAGTTTTGAAGAAAGCAAAGATGTTTTGGGGACATATGCAGTCTGCAGTCCTCCACAGAGACTGGAGCCCAGCATTTCAAAAAGAATGCCAATTGGAAGAATTTGGAATAAAGAATTACTCAGAAATAGAAACTGTTTTGGCAGGGTTGAAATGTTATATCAGTACAGAATAATTTCAAATTAATGGGCAGAATTCAATTTTGTTCATATGCATGCTTCAGTTTGGGAAGGGAATCAAGTGGAAAGGATATATGGGGGCTTTGAGAGACACTGGGTTCTTAGACAGTTCTTCCTTCCCACAAGTTAGAATTTAGAGATGAGTGTGGCCAAATACTGTGGGTGTGGTAAAAGTATGCGTGAGTTCAGACAATGGCAGTGACCGAAAGGGATGCTCTTGACTAGGTCTAGGTCTGTTACTTGAGGCAATATAAAGTCTGAATTATTTCCCAGCCCATGTGATAACATCGTGGGGCTTAGACCCTTCAAGGCTGCTTACCTTGCCAGGGAAGTGCACTTCCACCTTGTAAGTGTGAGATGGCAATGAGAATCCCATCTGTGTGTGTATTTGTCTGTATCTATATCCACGTCTATATTATCGGATAATATGCCTACACATTCAGACACACATAGAGCCCCCAGTTCTGTTCCACACGCGCTTACTGAGGATCCACTCTGTGCTGCAGTCTCTGCTATGTTTTGGGGATACAGTGAGGGAAATGTCTTAGCACTCTCCTCCATGTGTTTACTATTTATTAATGCCAAATGGAGAAGTAAAAATGCTGTCACACATACGGAGCCCTTTGGCATTTGCGAAACACATTCACATCAAACAGCCCTGTGAATACAGCAAGAGCCATTCCCCCCATTCTATAGATGATGAAGTCAACTCAGAAAGACCAAGTGACAAGTTCAAGGTCACCCAGCCATGACTACTCCACATCTCTGCCTCCTACCTCTTCTTAAGTCACGTTTAACCACCTCTTCTTTCTATTGGAAATATTTAATTCCAGAAAGTGAGCAATTCTGGGTGGATACAGTGATGGACAAATAAGAGAGAAGCAAAGTAAATCCTTTCTCATGCTTTATACCACGAAAACACACGTGGACAAAAAGGCAGCATAAATCTCCTTGACTTGTGATTTAATATTGGGGTTCCAAGTCCTGGGGAATATTTTCATTTGATTTCTTGCTCCCTTATGCTATAAGAGAGTATTTTTAGAGGGTCAGTAGCCTGGTTTAATCTGTCCCTTCCTTCCTTCCTTTTTTCCTTCCTTCCTTTTTTCCTTCCTTCTTTCCTTCCCTCTTTTTTTCCTTCGTTTCTTCCTTCCTTCCTTCCCTCCTTCCTTTTTTCCTTCCTTCCTTCCTTCTTCCCTTCCTTCCTCACTTCCTTCCTTCCTTTTTTCCTTCCTTCCTTTCTTCTTTCCTTCCCTCCTTTTTTCCTTCGTTCCTTTCTTCCTTCCTTCCCTCCTTCCTTTTTTCCTTCCTTCCTTCTTCCCTTCCTTCCTTCCTTCCTTTTTTCCTTCCTTCCTTCCTTCTTTCCTTCCCTCCTTTTTTCCTTCATTCCTTCCTTCCCTCCTTCCTTTTTTCCTTCCTTCCTTCTTCCCTTCCTTCCTTGCTTCCTTCCTTCCTTTTCTCCCTCCCTCTCTCCCTCCTTCCTTCCATTTTCCTTTGTTTCTCCTTCCTCTCCTTCCTTCCTTCTTCCCTCTCTTCCTCCCTCCCTCCTTCTTTTCCTTCCTTCCTTCTTTCCTTCCTTTTTTCCTTCCTTCCTTCTTTCCTTCCCTCCTTTTTTCCTTCGTTCCTTTCTTCCTTCCTTCCCTCCGTCCTTTTATCCTTCCTTTCTTCCTTCTTCCCTTCCTCCCTCACTTCCTTCCTTCACTTTCTCCCTCCCCCTCTCCCTCCTTCCTTCCATTTTTCCTTTATTTCTCCTTCCTCCCCTTCCCTCCTTCCTTCCTTCCTTCCTTCTTTTCTTCCTTCATTTACTTGTTAACAAATATTTATGCCCATTCCTCTGTGACAGAAACTATACTAAGGGCGAATAGTTCGGTGACAAATTAAATCCATTTGCTGCCCTCGAGGGGCTCACAGTCTTGTGGTGAGACAAGGCATACACTTGGGAGACTGTGATAAACGTTCACCAAGGCTTGGACAAATAGGAGAATTTGCCACATCCACTGAGAGGCTTCACATAGGGAGCAGTGGGCATGGCTTTTGGGAGGTGACATTGGAAGGACCCTCCCAGCCTGGGTAGATGTCCACATCAGCAGGCGAAGCTGCTGCAGAGAGCCCTCGAGGGAGTAATCCACTCCCAGGATGGAGGGGCAGGCCAGCCAGGAGGGCTTCAGGAAGAAGGAGTGCATGCCAGTGGCCTCCAGTCATGCAAGCCCAAACTGGCTGCTGATCTGATCTGGTGGGCCCTGGAAATTTCAGTGGGCAGGAGGCCTCTCCTGGTGGGGAGGCCGCCCTCCACCTGAAGTCGCTGCTGTCCTCTGTCTCTCCCACACGTCCCTTCAGGCCTTTCATGCACTACCCTAATGCCTTAGGTGGGCTGCACCTCCCTGAAATGGGCTCTGGCCTCCTCCCTTAGTCCTTGTATTAGTCAGCTCCAGCTGCCACAACAAAAGTACCACAGACTAGGGACTGAAGAAAGCATTTCTTTGTAATCATTCTGGAAGCCAGAACTCTACTGTGGAGGGGCTGACTGAATTGGTTTCTGCCGAGGGCCACTTCCTGGGTTTCAGTCTTCTTGCTGTGTTGTCATATGGGAGAAAGAGAGAGACCACCCTCCATCTCTGGTGTCTCTTCCTATAAGGACACTAATCCTGTCGGCCCAGGGCTCCACCCTAACAACTTCGTTTAATCTTAATTACTTCCTTACTGCACATAAGCCACATGGGGCCTCAAGGCCTCCACAGGAAAATGTCCAGGGGATCCACTTTAATTTTATTATTATTGTTATTATTATTATTTTTTCGAGACAGGGACTTACTCTGTCACCCAGGCTGGAGTTCAGTGATGTGATCTCAGCTCACTGCAACCTCCACCTCCTGGGTTCAAGCAATTCTCATGCCTCAGCCTCCCAAGTAGCTGGGACTACAAGTTCTCACCACCACGCCCAGCTAATTTTTGTATTTTTTTTTTGGTAGAGATGGGGTTGTATCACATTGACCAGGCTGGTCTCAGACTCCTGACCTCAAGTGATCCACCTGCCTCAGCCTCCCAAAGTGCCAGAATTACAGGCATGAGCCACAGTGCCCAGGGGATCCACCTTAGCCCCAAGGAGTGGCTATTTCCTCACAGCACCCGGCCCAAGCCCCTTCTCACTCCTGTCTCTGCTCCTTCAGCCCCATACCTTCAGATTCAGGATTTGTGGATGGGGCCCAGTGCTGGCATTACGCGCACACACACACACACACACATGCACACACACAACTATAGACTGCTTGAGTGATTGTTTGATAGAACAATACATATATCTGGTACAAACTTCAAAATACATGAAAATGGGATGAACAGCAAAATGTGACTGGCTCGCCTTCACATGACCCAGTCACCAGTTTCTTTGATACAGATAAACTCCCAGTTTCTTGTGTATCCTTCCAGAGTTGTCCTATTACTGTTCAGTCTTTCACTGAGTGGATGTTTCAAGCTAGTGGCAGCACAGGGTCCCACTGCTCTCCATCGTGCCTTTGGTACTGACCCATCTGTCATCGAGAGCATCGCTATCTGTAACAATAGAGCTGCTCATTTTGATGTTCCATTCTAGGGCTATCCCAAAGGATGTTTAACTAGAATCCCTGTGATAGGCATGACTTTATTCCAAGTCTTGTGGAGGAAATGAATATGCAAGCTCCTTTGGTAATTCTGTTGCCCACTGAAGTTCAAGAACCTCTTGCAAAGTCGAATGCCAGCTCCTTCCCTTGTCTTTCTGAATTTCCCACAACCCTCTCCCTTCCCAGTTCCTACACCCAGTGGCTGACTCCTACAGTCATCAAGTCCTACAGTAACCGTGGTTTCTTCTGGCTCACTCTCCTTATCTTTGGAACAGGGGCAATGCACTGCCCACTGCTGATGAAGTTTGAAAGAACTAAATGGGTTAACATCAGCAGAACTCTCAGAACTTGGCCTTCACATAGTAAGAACTGGGCAGGGGTAAGCCATTTCCCCCACTGCTATTCTTATTCCCCAGAAATGTCCCACATCCAGGAGGCTGAAAAACTGGGTGCTGTTTCTCTCCACCTCTTGGAAATACTGAGATAATTACATTTCTCTTGGAAAATATCAGGTGATCTGCATTCATTGGGGGAAATGGTGTGTAAACTGATCTCTCTTACGATATGATATGAAAGTCATTTACAGGTAAGAACCCCAGGATTTGGAAGCAGAGTTTCTGTATTGACAAAACTATTGGAATTTCTTCTCCAAGATTCAGGTGGGATGGGATTCAGGAAGCGAAGCTGCCACTGCAGCTTCCTCCTTTCATGTTCCAGGTGACAGAAGCGACAGCTTTCTTCTTCCCAAAGGGGAGGAATCGCAGAGATGCCAACTCTGCAGCTATATAGGCTTCCCTGAGCCCCAGACTCCCGAGTTTCCGGAGAGGGAGCTGTGAAATTCTGGGATCCTATTCAGAGCACTTGCGATGTGCTCAGAGATGATATTAAATGTTTTATATCATTTTGGCCATGATACAGACACATTTGCCTCTGATTCTGAAGAAGCTCAGCATTTCATTAAGTCATACCTCACTTCTTGATGCACCCTCCTTCCCCAACTCTCTTTTTTACAAATTAGGAAAGAAGCCAAATTTTATTATTTCTGCAGCACTCTAGGTGTGTGTCCTCCATCGCTATTTCTTTAACAACGTATGCATTGCATATATAGGTGTTCTGAAGGAAATCAAATATTATACATTTTGTACTTTAGAAATAAGACTCTTCTAAAACACATGGGGATGCTTTGACCGGTCTACAAATTATAAGGCATAAACATTAAGCCCAGGTATCCAGATGTTATAAAATACCCATTTGATGTAGCTTTCATTTGCCATCAAAGGCTGCTATCTCACAATGCAGAACCAAATCCTGTGGCAAACTTTGCTTTGCTTCAATCAGATAAACAGAAAATCCTGTAAAACTGCATTTATCTAGCCTACCCCCAGCCTTCCATTCCGAGGAGAGGGCTTATTGCCTTGAGACTTTCTGTCTGCTGGAAAGACCGACATGGCCAGGCAGCTCATGGGGTAGAGAAAGGCTGTCTCTTTGCCGAGGCCCGACTTCCACTCCCTCTCCCACACAGTGTGATGCAGGCACTCAGGCAGGCAGACAGTGACTAATCCGTGGTTATTCCGAACAAGGGCCGCCAGCCCATCTACTGGGTGATTGGGATTCTAAGATGAGTGGGCACTAATTCTCCCCTCAGAGCCTCACAGCCATGTCAGGGAGGTGGGCAGGTACTCAGACTAAAGTAAAATTGGGAGGCCTTGTGGGGAGGGTTCAGTGGACAGGGAGATGAAAGAAAGCTTTAAAGAAGTCTAGTGCTGAAATTTTGGTCTGATAGATATGTAGGAATTCCCTAGGCAGATAAAAGGGAAAGGTAAAAGGAACAGCATGTTCTAAGGCATGGAAGCATGAGAGACAACTGTGGGGTCAGTGAAAACAAGGCTGGATCATAGGATGCTATTGGGGAGGTGGTGGCAGCATGTATTCCTTCAGCAACTGCTTTCTCCTTGAAAGCAGGTCACTGCCCAGCTGGCCAGGCCAGAATTATCACAGACTTCTCATGTGTGCGTGGAATCTAAGAGAGCTCTTGATTGTGTTTCCTTTAACTGTGCTGTATTGGTTTTGTCCTGGCCTGGCCCATCAGCTCCTGTGTTAGGAAAAGTAGTCTACTTTTTGCTTCTTCTGCCTTGCTTCCTCAATCCATTCTTGCAACCACATAGGAATAACTTATCTAAAAGAGTACCTTCAACAGGTCCCAGTGATTAGCAGTGGTGTATTCCAAACTGTAGTTAGGTGTCAAAGTCACCTGGAGTGGAAGGAAACCTTTAGTAAAATTCAGTTTCCTCGGTCCTGTTCTAGACCCACAAGATCAGAATTTGGAGATGGTACTTTGTGTCTGCATTAAAGACACACCCACACCCCCGCCACACACACACATATACATACTACTCACATGCGCACACACTCATGCATATACACATACGCACATGTAGTGTATTGATCGATTGAGTTCAGTGATTGATTAACAAGGTAATATGCCAAATTAATAATCAAAGTTCACATCTAAGATAGTAATGGAAGTCATAGGAATTGATCCAAGGTAGTTCCCCTCTGGCTCTGGGTTTGTTATAAAAAGATACCAAAAAGTCATCAATTTTTGCCTTGCTGCCCACCCCCAAGTTTAAGTTTCTCTTTGTAAATAACTCCCACCCCTCCAACTCCATACTACTCTTGCTTAGATTGGGTGGCTTGGCAATGTTGCCTTTGGCTTCCTCGCCACCATGGCTTCAGAGTGGTGGGCTTGTCACCAAGTAATAGCCTACCAGGGCATTTTCCCTCCCACTCCACCCACCTGCACTCCATCTACCTGATTGGCTTACATATTGGCACATGATCCAACTCCTATTCGAAGAAGAGATGATCTGATTGACATGTTTAAAGTTGGGGTGCATCCCTGGACCAATCAATTATCCTCAGGGAGTTCTGGTTACTTGGTAGAAACAAGGAATGCCAGAGGGCTCTTCCTTATGGGTGAAGGGGATGAGAAACCTCTCTTTGAAGGGGGATTTTTTTTTTGAGCTGAGTTGACTCCCCAAAATATCCTCTAAGAAACAAAATGTGCAATGATTGGGGACTGATTAATAAAAGCTTGATTGATTCAGCTCAGAGAGTATCTTGTTTTGTGTCCATAACAATGGTAGTTGTGGAAGTCTTGTAACACTTGGATGGTGATACATTTATATGAATTTTAAGAGTAAGCCAAAAATTGCATTCAAGGGCTTAATTTTAATTTTGGATGGGAAGTCTTTTGCATTGTCATGGGTCTTTAAGCCAGTTTGTCCAAATCGAGCAAGTCTTCAGAAATTTTGAGCCAGATTGCTTTCTTAGCAAGTGAGGAAACTGAGGCCCAGAGCACAGAAGGGATGCTGTGTGATGCCCATCAGTGAGACAGGTGCAGCACATACTGGAAGCCAGGTCTCCTGACTCTGGACCAGTGCTCTTTCCATTACACCATGCTGTTTCTTGCTACCTTGGCTTTGTGGTTTCCTAAAAGAAAAACAAATGCGGGAACATTAACTTGAAACATAAGGAGAACGCCTAAGCATTCAAATCCATTACTGAATAGGTAGCTCTCCTGGACCCGGCTAAAAGATAATTTGCTTGGACCTGTTGTTGGTTCATTGACTGGTGCTCCATCATTCGGTACCTTGTTCCCAGACATTTTCATTACAGATTCTGCCTGCTGTGATGCACTGGCACCATGCCATTCCTTTTGCACATGCCAAAATGCTTTTATATAACCATTAGAAGAAAGCTTTCCTAATGAGAGTCACATAGGAAATGAATTCCTGAAGGTTAACATGTCTGAGATATCAGTTTGACTATGAGTGGCTACCTTACCCGTAGACTTGCAAAGGAACAGTCATCCATGGGAAACTCAACCTACTGTGCCTTGTGCTGTCCTTCCTACATCACCTGTATGATATGTGGTCGTTCACATACCTTCACCACCACCAACTACAGTTACTACAACTACAGCCACAGAATGGAGAAAAAAGATCATGGTCATGGTGCAGAAAGAGTCATATCTATCTAAACTTGCTGAATGTCATGCATAGCTGAAGTCTCACCATTTCAAATTGCATCTTTGATGCACAAAGAACATGGAGAGAATAGACAATGGCCATTATCTTCTTTGGAGGCACCAGTAGTAAAGACAATGGTCTTCCCTTACATCAAAGACCTGTAGGAACAGAGAAGACATTGTTGTTCCTTTGATGAGATAAATCAATACTTAGGATGAAAAACATAATTGTTTGGACATAATGAAAAGTTTAGGCAGTGTATCTCGTCTATGTTCAGGTTGAATCTGGAAGATGTGATCATAAATGCTTTTACCTTATTAGGAATAATCAATTAATATTTTATTCAATGTGTAATATTTATTTTATTATTGCTTTTTGCATATCTTCATAAGAAACTTCCTTCCACTGAGATGACCTGAAGGTGTCTCTATGACTTGAATTAGTCAAACTGACATACTTCCTATATGGATTTGACCTTGAATGGTCTCTCTACCTCAATGTTGTACTGGTTAATGTGTAACAATTGATTTTCAAAAACAAAAAGTCCCTGATATGTATGATTTGATGATTTCCTTGGTGTAAATACTCTCACTGTGGCTAATTTCAAGCCTCCAATGTCATGTCACTGAACAGGAAGTTAGAAAGAGATGGGCAATAGTGCACATCAGATATAAATATCTTCAAGGGCCTAGATAATAGGGAACCATAGTAAAATAATTAGGAAGTGTTATGTTTGGAGTGCTTATTATCTTAGCTTTTAATACAGATTATTTAAATGAAAGCTTATGTAATTTAATTTTTAACAATATCTGTATTTAACAACTCGACTGCAAAATTTCTGAAAATTTTACATTTGTCTGTCGTGAGCTGGTATGAGTGGGTCACAGAATACCTGTTTCTTCATCTTTAAAGCGGAGGATAGTATTGCTGCCTGTCCACACAAAATAACTGGATGATGAAATGTGCTAAGACATGTAGACTATTTAGAAGAGAGCCTCGTCACAGAAAATAGTCAGTCCTTACCTTTGCTTGTCAATACCCTGCTTTACAGATGCAATCACACAGTTCTCAGTGGCCATACTTGACCTTGCAGTCTTGCTTTCTGACTCTGGGCCAGGTCTCTTTCCACTGCAGAATTTTTAGGATACTTTTTAAGCTTCACAGAGCGGAGGCTTTACAGGGGCAGTGTGGCCCGGAGGAAGGGAAACAGACGTTCAATTCACGCACTCCTGCATTTGAAATCTGGTCTTGAGCCAAGCTCCTTGAGTTTCCTGAGGTTTATATTTCTCATCTGTAAGATGTACTTTAGTCATGCAAGAGGAGCAAATGATTCGCACATGTAGAGCACCTATCACATAGTAACTGCTCAATACATGTGAAGGGTATTCCCTTTCAAACTAACAGCCATTTCACAGCTAAGGGGTCCTTCTTTGCAAGCCAGTTAGAATACGTCTGTGAATATACCTCATTAGGGACACAGGTCTACCCTATGGTATCTAAGGTATTCTAAATAACGCAGTAACCTTAGATATCTCCTCTGAGTTGAACATGTGAGCCCCACACTGCTAGCACCTTCTAAGTGACTTTCTTCCACGTCTAGTCTCCTTACATATAAACATGTCTGCTTCCTTCCTGATGAACTGAACCGTTCTGCTCACAGACCAGTTTTTTGATATACTTAGTGTTTTCAACTAATTACACCGTGAAGTCTCCTGGCAGTCCCCATTTGCAACATTTGGCACCATTCCTCCTATTTCATTTATATTAATGACGGGAGTAGTCTGTGCACCATAATCAGTTAAAAATCATGACTTGCCTTATTAATAAATACCAGATTGGTGCATGAGATTGTATTGGCTGAGCCCTCATTAGACAGCCCCAAGCTGCACCAGGAGGGGGATGCTCGTGCATTTCTCTTATAAAGTCTCATTGCTCCTTTCTCTTTTGGTTTTTCCTGGTCTTTGCAACTCAGAAAAACAAACTTACCCTGCGATTTTGGTATTTCTAAATCTGATCCCATTTAAGCCACTTTATCCTTTAAGTAAGTTTCCTTTCCTTCCTTCTTTTCTTCTTCCATTCCTTCCTTTCTTTTCTCTTTCCTTCCTGCCTTCTTTTCCTTCCCTTCCCTCCTTTCTTTTCTTCACTGAGCCAAGGGAAAGAGACACAAAGATAAATGAACCATTATTTTTCATCTGGAGGAGATCTAGGGTCTATCAGTGGCCCCTTTCCACTTCACTCACTTTGCTCCCACCACCTTGGACTTCCAGTGACCCAAACATACCAGGATCATCTGTCGTTGAAGGGCTCTTCTATCTCCTGGGAACTCTGTGCCTGTGGATCTGTACCTGGTGGCTCCATCTTGCCCCTAGCTCTCAGATCAACAGTCTTCTCATCATTAAGGCCTTGCCTGATGCTCCTAGCTATGGCAGCTCCCTCTCTACGTCTTTCTCCATTGCATCATCCTCTTCCTCCTACTTCTCAGCCACTGCAGCCATCTGAAATCATCCTGCTATTCAATAGTTCTTTCTTTCTTGTCTTTCTCTCTGACTAGACCATAAGCTCCTGGAGGCAAAGGACCTTGTTAGCCTTCCTCACTGGTGCTCAGTTCAGGCTTGGCATCAAGTAGATGCTTAGAAAATATTTCATAGCTGCATGGCTGGTTAGGACAGGCAAACTCAGTCTACTTGGGATGCTGTAAGAAAGTCTCACAGACTGGGGGGCTTAAACAAGAGAAATTCTTTTCCTTGATCTCAGCCCAAGATCAAGGTGCTGGCAGTGTTGGTGTCTCCTGAGGCTTTTCTCCTTGGCTTGTCAATGGCCACCTTTTCCCTGTGTCTTCATGTGGTCTTTCTTCTGTGCCTGTCTGTGTCTCAATCTTCTCTTCATATAAGGACATCAGTGGTGTTGAGTTGAGGCCCAACCTCATGACTACCTTTTAACTTAATTACCTCTTTAAAATTCTATCTCCACATGTAGTTGCATTCTGAAGTACTGGGGATTAGGCCTTCAACAAGCAAATTTGAGGTCCACACAATTCAGACCCTAACACCCAGGCAGCTTCAGCATTGAGAGAATCATCCATCCAGTACCTGAAAATGAGCCACATGCTCAACAGCACTGACCGCCTTTGCAGGCCAATCCACTCTGCTCCATTCCTCAGCTGTCACTCTCCCACTGTCTGTCTTGTGGAAAGAATAACATTGCCTCAACACTTTGCTGGTGCTGTTCATTTCCCTGTTAGCCACGTTACCACCTGGGCATCTTTGACTTATTGTCTTAGGCTCAGCTCAGCTGTTGCTCCTGGGCTGGGTTCAGGTCCATCTCTTAAGCTTTCTTAGCATCACGTCCCTGCCCTGCATTATATCATCTTTTCACTTTGCCACAGGATTCAGGACTCTCTCATCTCACTTCCCAGCAGACGGGGAAGTCTTTAAGATCAGAAGTCACACCTTTCATTTCTGTATTTTCATGAGTCTCTTGGTAGGCATTCAAGAAGCATTCACTCCATAGACAACTGAAGCTACTTCTGAATCTAGCTTCAGTCTCTAGATGTATGAGGATTCCCCAGAGAAACAGAGCCAACAGGATACGTGTATAGAAAGACATTTGTTTCAAGGAATTAGCTCACGTGACTGTGGAGGCACAAGTCTTAAATATGCAGGGTAGGTTGGCAGGCTGGACACCGAGGAAGAGCTGCGGTTCAAGTCCAAAGGCTGTCTGTTGGCAGAATTCCTTCTTGCTTGGAGGGGGGTCAGTCTTTGTCCTATTTAGGACTTCAGAGAATTGGATGAAGCCCACCTACATTGGGCGGGCCATCTGCTTTACTCAAAGTTTACCAATTTAAATGAGAATGTCATCCAAAAACACCCTCACAGAAACATCCAGAACAATGTTTGACCAAACATTTGGGAACCTTGGCCCAGCCAAATTGTCATGTAAGATTAACTGTCACAGCGGGGAAGACCTTTTTGTGTGTGATCTTCATACATGAACAACTTATGTGGACGACCTCATTACTGTTGTGAACTAAGGCACTCCTTGGTGAAGCTGTCTGGAGATTCAACTAGGTTTACCCAGACCACAAGGCATCCCCTGTTAGTGGTTGTGGGAGGTGCCATTTGTGAATAGTTTTGCCTGCTGTTTCCTTTTTTTTTTTTTTTTTTGTGGACAAACTGAGGGATTTAGTCTCTGGATACCCATCTGCAACCTTTCCAAGAACTAAATTTGCTTACAATTTCATATAGAGCCTGTGAGACACTTTGGCTTCACTTTCCCTGTCTGTCTTTCCTTCTCTCCTAAGTACACTGTTAAATAATGGATTTGTGAAATGAATAATAGGCGGTTGGTCAGGAAATGTGTGTGGGCAGCTGGAGCGGTGAGAGGAAGCATTAAGCAGGCCGCTCTCTGGTTTTGGTTGGTTTGTTTGGGTTGTGTCTCCTCCCCACCCCTGCCCCCGCCTTGCTCCTTCTCTCACTTTTATCTCCTGGTTTTGGGTCCTGTTGGGGTTGGACAGAAGACACGGGAGAGCCCACCAGAGCAGTCTGCTCTTCCCAGGGTATCCTTCCCTGTGATGCCCATGACCACGGGCCATGCAGGGAGAAGACGATGCAGAGAAGCTTAGGATGCAGTTTTTTTCCTTGAAAATTATAACAGAGAAAAATACATGCATACAAACTGATTAACCACCACCTACAAAAAGACATGAATGGAACACTCTGTACCCAAGTCATGGTGGAGACTTCCAGACATTGCCAGAGCACACGACCTCATGGTCTTGCCATCCCAATCCTTATCAAAATCTAGGCGTGATAAATGACAATGTGCAGACCTCTAGAAGGACCTTGGACACATGTGTTTCCTTACGTTATCTAATTTTGTGCTGTAGAGAGACACAGAATGGGTGTGGCCCGACTGTTCACTGTTCACTCGAAATCTCTTTCCATCTCCTGTGGTGAGAATACCTTGATTCATTTGGAATAGGAATCACCTTACCTTTCCCAGCCTCACTTTTGGCTGGGAGAGCTCGCGGAGCAGCAATAGGGTTAATGGCACATGTGCAGAGGCCCTGATGTGGGGCTTTTGTGAATGCTCTTTAAGGTGAGTTGACCCAACTGGCACACACCCCCTCACACCCTCGTATTTCCTCCTTTTTCCCACTGGGAAAGGGACATGTTACCTTCTAATATGAAAGTGCCTTCTGAATATACACATACACGTCTGTAACACACATGGATTTGGATGTGTAAGCACACTTCTGCACATCACATAAACATGTCCATGGTCACATATGTGCACACACAGATGTAAACCTATATATATATGGTTTGTACATTTTTTTGTTTGTTGACCTTTGTGCAATTCAACATAAATTTACAGACCTACTGACACATACAAGACATTCACATTAAACACACATGCCTGCCTAAATCCATATGTATAGACCTACATCTCTTTCTCTGCTTTACTCAAATGCATATCTGCTGATGTGCCAACACACGGTTGCATGCATATGTTTGCATCTTCGTTGTACACACACAGACTGAAGGAAAGGAGAAGTGGTGGATGTCTACAGGTAACATAGTGTCACGTATGAAAAATGATTTGGGCTTTATCCTTGAAGAACAGTAATTTACCCACTATCTGTGTAAAATGTACTGGCTATTCTAAGTGGGATTTGATGAGGGGTTTGAGTCTGAAGGAATTTATAATTTCCCAGAGGAGAAAAAAAAAAGAGAGATGGCCACATGATCACCTAAGAAACACTGAAACCAATATAAAGAATGTCACAAAGCCATTGGCGAACATCCTCCTTGAAAGCAAAAGTGATCAGAGTTTCCTGGGATAGCATCCTATCAGAGGTCAGGAATAAAGGCCATGTTCACCAACCAAGGCTGCCACATACAGTTGCACAGGGCGTTCACTGTGCAAGGGTGCTAGACCTTCATCAAATCTTCTCTCTGCCTTTCAATCCATTCACTTGCCATGGGACTGCACTCTAAGAAGAAAAGACATTTTGGGGGCTTCTAATTTGCATAAAGTTACTCTATGGGCTAAGGGAAGCACAGTCACTAATTGTGTCCAAGATACCTCACCCAGTCCCCGTGGAGAAACAGGTGCCTACATCTCAGAAGAAAGTCATTTGGCTCCCAGTAGCTCTTCGTATGTGACTCCTTGGCTTGTGGTCAGCTTTGCCTTTGCAGCTTGCATTCATAAGCCTCGGGGCTTCTATAGTGCATTGGGTTAAATGAAAGCGTTGGGGCAGACAAAGCCCACTGAATTACCTTTAACCAGCATGGAGCAGCACTGAGAAATTGATTAAAACATGCATTCCCCTAATAGAGCTGCTGGTCCCAGTCTGGAAATTAATTAATGCTAATAGTACACAATCAAAACTGCTTTTGGAAATCTTCTTAGAACATTAACTAAAATGTTCATCTTTTTAATGCATTTGCCTGAGCCACAGAGGCTAAAAGCTTCGCTTGTTCCATGCAAATGTGAAGGCGAGGAAAAATAAAAAAGCAAGCATATTTAGGTATTTCAGGCTTGATATATTTTTTTTGTTTGTTGACCTTTGTGCAATTCAACATAAATTTACAGACCTACTGACACCCTCACATGGCTTTTCTGGTTAACCCGAGCCTGCTCCCAGGGCCTGGAGAAGATGCCTCTTTTAGCTACTGAGATGGAGAGAGTGACCTGGGGACTGCAGACTTCCTCTGCGTTTTATGCTGTAGACCACAGAAGCGGAAAACCAGCAGAGAAAAGGAGCAAGAACTGAAGGGAGTCAGTTGAGGATCACCTGGATGCCTGACCCTGGTGTGAGGGTGGAAGGCACAGAGCTTTAGGTGACACCAAAGGTCTCCCCAACTCAACAAAATGGTACATTTCAGAGATTTCCAAATAGAAGGGTTTTTGTAGTACCAGCTCCCTTAGTAACTAACTATCTGCCGGTATAATGAGTTTTTAACTTGCTTGGTCCCACCCTAGTCACCAGGCACAGGTTTAGGGGGATTTGGATGCTCCAGCCCCTTCAGTGAAAGTCCTAGTGGGCCTTGCTGTGGCCTTACCCTTCAGTCATTGGTTTTCTCAATTATTATTTGCCTACTGCCTACTAACTAGCTGCCGAGCGAAGCTTGCCTCTTGGGAGGTCAGAGTTTGGTGTGGGAGACAGACACACAGGCAGGCAAAGGGTGGTGCATGTCACAAACATGTGTCCCTAGCGGAACTCAGAGGCGGGGTGCTAGTGCAGGAGAGGGCAGGGGCTGGTCTGAGAAGCCTCTGGAGACGGGATTAACCAAGCGAGGGATTAGAAGCAGCATCAGAGGTGTACGTGAGTGTGTGTCTATGTGTGTACACACATGCGTGTGCATGCTGGGTATGTTTGAATGTGTGAGTATATGTGTGCGTGTGTGAGTATATGATAGTGCGGGCACGTGTCAGAGTACGGGAATATGTATGCAAGCATGTGTGTGTTCATGTTGAGTGTGTTTGAATGTGTGCATGCATGTGAGTGTGTGCATGTGTGTGTGCACACGTCTGAGGGTGTGAGAGAACATATTCATATGTGAGAGGGAGTGTGTGTGCACATCTGTGTGCATGTTGAGTGTGTGTTTGAAAATGTGAACATGTGTGTCTCTGTGTGTCTGTGTGCATGTTGAGTGCATGCACATACTTGAGCATGTGTATGTGTGTGAGGGTGCATATGGATACGTAAGTGTGGGTCAGTGCGTGTACATGAATGTGTTTGAATGTTTGCATGTGTGTCAGTATGTAATCATGCATGTCCACATATAGGAGTGTGTACAGGAAAGCATATGCATGTGTGAGTATGTATGAGTGTGCGGATGTGATTTTGGGGGCACCTAGGCTGAGGCAGGCATGAGCCTATGGGTACAGGGGCAGGAATGGAGAAGTGATTTGCAACTTATGAACAGGGCTGGTTGGAGAGAGGCCAAACATCATATGGGAGGAGAAAGTAAGTTACCGCCATGAAAAGGAATTGGGTGAATGTAGGAGATCTTGTTTTGTTTAGTGAGATCGTAGGGTGACACGGGGAAAATCAAGAGGAAATACCTATACTGGTGAAGATGGTCAAGCTGCCATATTCATTCATTAAAATGTTCTCTTCCTTAGGATTAAGGTAAAGCTTCTCAACCTCAGCACTGCGGGCTTGTTTGTGGTGGGGCTGTCCTGTGCATTGTAGGATGATCAGCATCTCTGGCATCTACCCACTAGACTCTAGTTATGATGAGCAAATCTGTCTTCAGACATTATCAAACGTCCCCAGGAGAGTGGAGGTAAGATCCATTGGTTCAAGGCAATGAGAGATTATGTCACCAAAGCAAAGGACCTTTGCCTGTTGATCAGTGCCAGCCCTGGCCTCCTAACGTCTCAACTGGTTTTAGCAACTGCGCTTCTCCAACTAAAGCTTTGGCAGTTTAACTTTACTTAAATTTTGAATTTGCATATGTTTTAATCTGCAAAATGGAATGAAATATTAAACTATATTCTGGTCTTTTTAAAAGTAGTTTTAACCACCCCATCAGTGCTTCCCGGTCTTAAGAGTGCATGGGAAATTTTCATTAAATTGGGAGCATTTTTATCTCATTATGTTATTTTCTCAGTTCAGGTGAGCTCATTTTAAACTTTTAATTTCTTCAATCTCATTGTAAAATAAACTGTGATAACATAAATACCAACATTTTAATAATTAAAAAACAAACAACTATCAGATTATTTTACAGTTTATTATTTTCTAGCATTGAGGAAAAAGAGCTGGCTTTGGGGGCCAGGCTGTACTGGGTGACCACAACCCTGAATTCAAGCCCACTCTCTTCCAAATTTGAGCCACGAGACTTCCAGCAGGTCTGTGACCCTGTTTCCCCTTTTGTTTAATGGGAATTTCATCTGCCTTTTTGCACTGTTGGAGAATTCAAATCAAATCAGGGCTATCAAAAAATATGAAAACTGAAAAAAGTGCCATATAAATATAAATAATTATTATGTAGGTCAAGCATCTGTTCTGTGATGAGCAGGTCTATGCAACCCTACCTCCAAAGGCTGAGAAAGCTGAGAGGCTGAGAAAAGAGGTTGAAAAATCTTGTTTCTCAGAAAGAAACATTTAATAGGAACTTATGTTGAGAAGCCATATCTCAGGCAGCCGAGGATGGCGGATCCCTGTGTCTGCCTTCCAGAATGAATATATATATATATATTTTTTAAAGGACAGGGTCTCACTATGTTGCCCAGGCTGGAGTGCGGTGGCTATTCACAGGTGCAATCCCACTACTGATCAGTGTGGAAGTTTTGAACTGCTTCATTTCCAACCTGGACCAGTTCACTCTCCTCCCTAGGCAACCTAGTAGTCCCCCAGTCACTCCCTGGAGGTCACCATATCAATGCCAAACTTAGTGAAACATCCGATCAGCATAGTTCACCACAGTCCAGAACTCCTGGGCTCAAACAATCCTCTTACCTCAGCCTCTCAAGTAGCTGTGACTACAGGCAAGCCAGGCAGCATTCTTTATATAGCAAATTTTTAGGGTAAAACATATACATTTGATCGTGTCTTCACACTTTCTTGCCAAGACTTGCGACCACTAAAGAGGTTAGATAAGCATCTTTGTGAGGGGTGGTCTATGCTACAGGCTTTGTTTAAAGGACTTACTGTAGAACCCCTTGGTATATGGGAATCAAACATTGGACATCGAGGCGGTTTTGCTTCAAGATAGCATCACTGTTGCCATGCAACAGGCCGTTTTCCTACAGAATCTTAAATCTGAAAATTCAAAATCTGAGACTTTTTGAGTGCCGCCATGATGCTCAACAGAAATGCTCATTACAGCATTTTGGATTTTTGATTCTCAGAGTTGGGACGCCCAACCAGTAAACATAAAGCTAATTTTCCAAAATTTGAAGAAATCTGAAATCCAAAACACTTCAGTTCTAAAGCCTTTTAGATAAGGATACTCAACCTGCAATACTAATTATTATAATTCTACAGAAAGGTCAAACGGCGTAAAACCAGGTAGCACTGAATTCAAGTCTTAGATCTGCCACTTAGTGGTGGTGAAAGCTCAGGTACGTTACTTAACTTTTCTAAAATTCTGTTTCCTATCTACAGAACTCAACAGCAGAACTCACAGCATGGGAATTAAGGATTAGAGGCCAAAGGTTTTGCAAAATGTGCCCGGTGTGAGGCACAGAGCACATGCTCAAGAAACAGATACTATATAATCAATGTCACCACAACTATTATTGTTATCACTATTGTTAATTTTTCAGTTACTTAGCCTACATTCACATTTTGTTAAAAGCTCATATGGCTGGGTTTTTAACCAAAAGCTAGGACTTTTGGCATTTGAATACAGAAAGGACATACTGTCAGTTTAGTCTCATCTTATTTGCACAATTGCAATGGCATACCTTCTGGTCACTGCTTGTTTTTTTTTTTTTTTTTTTTTTTGAGATGGAGTTTTGCTCTTGGCGTTCAAGTTGGAGTGCAATGGCTCAATCTCAGCTCACTGCAACCTCCGCCTCCTGGGTTCAAGCGATTCTCCTGCCTCAGCCTACCAAGTACCTGGGATTACAGGCACCCATACCACGCCCGGCTAATTTTTTGTATTTTTAGTGGAGACAGGGTTTCACCATGTTGGTCAGGCTGATCTTGAGTTCCTGACCTCAGGTGATTCGCCCATCTCAGCCTCCCGAAGTGCTGGAATTACAGGCGTGAGACACGCGCCCAGCCACTGGTCACTGATTTTAAAGGATGCTATTTTCAAATCATCAAGCATGTGCCAGGCTGCCCATGGCATCTTCTATTTGGTCCTCACAGTAGCCTTGTAAGACATGCAATACTATTAGCCCTGTTTTACACATGAGGAAATGGAAAGCATAACAGGCAAGGAGGCAAAGACTTTCTTGTTTTCTGCCTGCCTTCAGCCTTATAACAGGCATTCAATAAATATTGTAACTGATTCAATGGAGGGATGAATGAATGGAGAAGTTCAGTGAGTCCCCCAGAACTGTCCTGAGTGGAGGATTCCCAATCAGAAAGCCAGGCTCTGGGCATCCCGTAGGCTCATAGGGCACAGATGCAATTCCTGCCAGAGGCTGCTGTCCTGCATATCCATCTCTGCAGTGCTTTATCTGTCCTTTTTTTAAATGTATGTTTGCAGCTTGCAAAGCACCTCTTCCCTTGATTTGAAAAATGTGAGAGTAGTGGCTGATTGTGGAAGAGCACCTGGTACTTAGTTGGCCCTTTATAAATGCCTGTGGAGTGCTTGGATATGCCAACCACAGATTCACTGTCTCGTGAAACTCATTCATGCCCACCTCTGTCTTCCCTAGAGAACTCCAAATTCTTTGTCAGCAGGCCTGTGTGTTTGAACCACCACTGTACTCCGACTCCATGTGGCCTGATGAGTGTTCATCAAAGATTTGATAGGTTGAAGAGTCTGTTGTTTTAAAGCAGCCTTACCATGCTACCTAACAATTGTGCTATTGATAACAGCTCTCATTCATGTAGCACCAAATGAGTGCCAAACACAGTGCAGGTAGGGTGGATGTCCTTCTTTATTTTATCTTTAGAACAATCCTATGAAGTCAGTATTGTCATTAGTATCATCATCATCATCATCATTGCCATTCCAGTTTTACAGGGGAGGATTTGGGAGAATAGATAGGGAAAATGATTGCCTCAAGAAGTCAGGCAGGTGTCATAGTGAGCCCTCAAAGTAACTCCACCGGCAGTGGCCCCATGGACTCATCTCGTTTCTGCACTTTGGGGACAATGTCCAGCCTCCCCTGGTTTCCCTTCTTCAACCCATAGACACTCTGATCTCTGGCTCCAGTGAAGACCAAAGCAAGGCAGGTCTGTTTCTGGCAGGTGCTGTGGCCACTGCAGCTGCTGGAGCCAACAAGGACTGCTGTAGATTTTCTGTGATGCGACAGTCAGATCCATTTGAGTACTGGGTCATTCATATGAATCATTAGTGTCCTAGTCTATTTGGGATGCTATAACAAAATACTATAAGCTGGGTGATTTATAAACAACAGACACGTATTTCTCACAATTCTGGAAGCTAAGACGTTCAAGATCAAGGAGTTGGCAGATTCAGTGTCTGGTGAGGGTTCCCTTTCTTGTTCATAGAGGACACCTTTTTGCTGTGTCCTTACATGGTACAAGGGGCGAGGGAGCTCTCTGTGGCCTCTTTTATAAAAAGAGCACTAATCCCACCCACAGGAGCTCCACCCTTAAGACCTAATCACCTCCCAAGGGCTCCACCTCCTAACACCATCGCTTTGGGTGTCAGGATTCCAATAGATGAATTTGGAGGGGACATAATCATTCAGACCCTAGAGATTGGAATATTGTTAGCTCAAGCAAGCTCAAGTGTCTTTTGGACATCACAGTGAGGAGCACCTGGCTTTCACTGCAGTCCACATTTGTCTCCTAATCGCTGGCCTTAAGTCCTGTTGCTGTGCTGTTCCCTCACTCAACCCCGAGGTTGGAATCCAGCAGCTCCTGACTACTCCGGGGATGCCTTAGACAATCCTGGCCTTTTCTGGACTCCCACAGCCCAAAAGTGCCCCAGGGCAAGGTCCGAGGGGCATGTCTCCCTTTCGTCTCACAGGCCCTCCTTTACCCTTTGGGGCAAATCTCTCCTCCCTGCGAGCTGGGTCCATGGCCTCCACTTGGAGCTAATCTCCACCAGCCTCCTCCACTTGTCCACTGCTGGACAGGGGCTTATGTTCTGACCACCTCTCCCCCTTATTGGAAAAATGAGAGAGTGGTGGCTGGTTGTGTAACAGCATCTGGCACTTAGTCAGCCCTTTAGAAATCACTGTTGAATGCATGGAGGCACCAACCACAGACCTGCTGTCTCGAAAGGAAAGCAAGTCACAGTGGGCGGTTGGGACTCAACCCTCACCATGCCAGGGTTGTACTGAGGGCTGAACACTGCCCCTCTGGACCCTCACCAGGTCCCTCTTACTGCACCTACCACATTCATCTCTTCCGTAGACTGTCATTGACAAGGCCCTGTCCCTTCTCTGCCCCCATCAGCTCCTCTCCCAAGTGCTGTCTCTGTGCTCAGCTCACGGCAACATGCTATCTCTTAGAAACATGTGCAGGTAGGTTCACCGACTGTCCCTAAACTGGCCCTGTCTAACTCTCCGGCCTTTTTGTATCCAACAACTCCAGCAATATTTTCAACTCTGGCCACCGGAGACTACCCACAGCATACGCAAAGCCCCCGTTCTACTTGCCTGCTGATTCGAGGCTGCGGGGGACTCTTCGAGCCTCAGAACCCAGCCCTGTGTGTCCCTCTCTCACAGCAGAGACCACGCTCCTTCAGTGTCTCGTAGTTTTCCTTATTCCCTCATTGGACTGGGACCCTCCTGAGGGCTGAGACATCTCTCATTCACCTCTGTTGTCTAAGTATCTGCCCAGACGGGATTTTGACATGGAGTAGACGCTCAGTGGCTCAATAGAGCTTTTCGTACACATGAAAGATTTATCACGGTGTCTCCAGAAAGAAAGATGGAACTTGCATAAACTGACACGATTATTATTGGAATTCATTTATTAAAAAAAACTTCAGATATTTTATTATCCCAAACACTGCACTTCGAGACATTTTTTATGCCAAACCTGACAAATGGATAGCTTTCCCCAGATTTTTTTTCTTTTAATTATTTGCATTCATTTTCTGTTTCAAAGACATTTTAACATTGGGCAACCAGCTGATGGCTTAAACAGACATTATTAATGGGAATATTAGAACAATTAAAATCAGAACTTTTAATGTAAGTTGAATGAAATGCTTAACCACCCGGCCAAATTGAAGGGCTGATTATGTGTTCTCGGAGCACAGGAGAAGGTGAAGGACTTGAGTGCTCTTTAGTTGGAGGAGACAGGAAGTAAGGTAGGAAGGAGGACTCAAGTCCCAGTGCAGAGACCCTCAGGAGCCCTGAAACCTTGGGCCACTCTCCTCTTCCTACATCTGAGTTTCTTCATCTAGACCCTGAAGAGGGGCTGAATGGGGTTCTTAATCTGGACCCAGGAGCTTTCTAGTCCTTCAGAGAGAGCTGCGAACCCACTAAATTGCATGCCAAATTGAGGTGGATGTGCGTTTTTCCAAAATAGAGTGTTCACAACTTTTATGAGACTTCCAGAGATCTGTGGCTCAAAGACATTTAATAACCACTATACTAGCCAGTTTCTAAGCTTTGCTCATTTGTTAATTAATTCATTCATTCAATCATTCAAGTAGTAATATTTATGGGCACTTGGTAGGTGCCAGGCATTCCTACAGGCCCTGGAAATACAGCATTGAACAGGAAGAAGTCTCCACTGTACTGCTAACCACTCAGACCATTCTATTTATGTGTGCTGAGAATCCTGTCTTGATTCATATCTGCATTGACCTTGAAAACCAAATACTGTTCCTCAGCTATTTGGCTTTGATCGGGTACGTAGGATCCAGGGAGAGCTGGACTACTATGAAAGGCTGGCAGCTGAGTCTCCAGGACCCCACTTCAGGAGGCAGACCTGCTTTTTGGGAAAGTGTTTATTAGGGAACAATCAGCCACATGGCAGGCCAGGCTCAGTGCCTCAGGGATGGGCAGTGGACACAGCGGGCCCAGCTAGTTCTAGGGCACTGGGATGCGTGACACCAGAGAACCATTTCCATAGACAGCAGGAGACAGAACTGTGCAGCCTCTCCCCTTGGCTTTCTGTGGCAACAGAGATTCCACAGGGTGGTGGGATGCCCAGCCCTGCGGCAGCTTCCTGGAGAGGAGGGTGGTGGAGATCCTGGAATCAGGGCAGTGGCAGCTCCCAAACAGGGTGGCACTTTGATGGGAACTGAGTTACCTCAATCCCAGGGATCAGCAGACACAGATATACATATGGCTTTTGGAGCCCTGTGTGATCTCCTGTTAGCCCCAGTTCAGGATGACTGGAAAACACAGGTCACATTTACACCCAGGTGACTCATTTGTGAACATGGAGCCTGGAGGGGCCGTTCTAAGATGTCCTGCCTGCTCTTTATGGGGGGTTAGACAGGCGTGGCCTGGGCATGGGTCAGGAGGGATCATCTTCTCTCCAAGGGTGGTGAGAGCATGTTGTGGGCCAGAAGAGGTCCACGGAAAGGAGGTTGATGTCGGCCTTCCACCAAGCTGGGAATGGAAGACTCCATCACGGACCTGGAATCCAGGGAGATATGAGGACCTGCCACACAAAACACAGGACTCTCATTAAATGAATTTCAGATAAACAAATGGATATATTTTCAGGATATGTATATCTCCAATATTGCATAGGACATACTTCTCCTGAACAAATGGTTTTGTTTATTTGAAATTCAAATTTCACAGAACATTGTGTATTTTTATTTGCTGAATCTGGCAACCCATCCAGAATAACAGCATGGCTCTATATCTATAAAACTTATTATTATTTTTTTACAAAAACTGATGTCAGGGCCGATTTGGTCAACAGGCCATATTTGGCTGACCCCTGATCTAAGAGCATGCTATACAACCCAAACAAACTTGAGTGGATGAGACAGAGCCAGCTGGTAACATGGGCAGAAGCAGGAAGTCCCTTGTCTGCTAGAATGGCTCCTAGCACACAGTAGGTTCTTAGCCAGGGTCCTTGGTATTAATTTATACACAAAGCTTACATCAAAAAGGTATGAAACAATTGCATGAATGCCCTTACGTGGGTCAAGCATGCACACACTGCAAGGAAAGGTATAGCTTGCTGGATAAGGTATAGTATAAGGTATAGCTTGCTGGATAAGGTATAGTATAAGGTATAGCTTGCTGGCCCTGAGGCCCCACCCACAGAACGTAGGTCTGAGGTCCAGCACTTCCTGGTTACGTTTTCGTGAGACATGACTTCATCTCTGTAAGCCTCTGATTCCTCATTTGCAAATGGAAGCTAGAAATACTTATTTCATGAGGTTATACAAGGATTGATGAGTTGCGTTACTTATAATAGTGTCATACAGTTCTCACTTTTTCCTTGCCAGCCCTCAGAGCTTCCTTCTCCTCACTGCTCCTCCTCTCCCAGGTAAGTACACATTGCCCCAGAAAATAGAAAGACTCGTCTTCCCTTTAACTGGCTCACAATTTAAAGCAGCAGAATCCCTCGGTTCCTGCTGCCAGATCGCATTTGCTAAACAATCATTTTGCTAACTGGGATTCAGACAATGTAGGAAGAAACACTTGAAAACAGTTTTAATTGGTGTTGAAAATAAAAAGGGGGAGAAAGAAAAAGTCAGAACATTATTAAATTTTGCTGCCATAATGACCATTGTAGAATTGGCTGGTTATTTCCCCATTAGAACATAATGACATCCATTGTTGGCGGCTCTGTACTTGATTATAAGATAATGACAATAATTCATTGTTTGCCGCTCTTTACCTTGAGACAAGGTAACCACAAGTTTAAAGGAAGATGTACAAGGGGTAAATTATATGTTGCTAAATATGAAACAGCACCTCACTTGTCCTAGTTTATAACAATAAAAACAACAATTTTAGACAGAACATATATTTAGTAGGTTTTCCCCCTAGGAGAGACTGAGACATTGATCATCGCATAATTACTACAAAGGAAAATCCTGCTAAATTGTTAGGTTTAGATACGGTACAAAACCATCTCCTTGAACTAGGCAAAGAAAAAGGAGCTTTTTGAACCTTTTACTTGCTGTTTGAATGAAGTCTTTTTTCTAATCACAGAGCTGGAAGTCACTCCAAAGCTCGTCCAAGGTGGGAGTTTTCAAGAACCTTTTAAAAATGCAGCACCTACTTGCAAATATGGTTGTTCATGGATGGGCCATATGTGAAACAGATTTGAGCCTCAAGCTCAGCCCTAAAAACTCAGCCCTTTTCCACCACACCCTCTGCTGGGTCCCCAGTCATTTGACTCCTGCCAGCTCCTGCCTGCAGAGGCTGCACCCACTTTGCACCAATCCACAGGGTTACAGGCTTGCCTGCTTGGGCTCTTTTCTCCACCAGCAGTCAAATGAATCTTCTAACTCCCAGATCAGATCCGTCGCTCCTCTGGAGGACAGTTTGGCAATTTCTTACAGAGCTAGACATGGTCTTACCATATGATTCAGCCAGCGTGCACCTGAGCTTGTATCCACATAGACTGCAAACAAATGTCCACACAAAAACCTGCACATGAATGTTTACTCATCATTGCCAAAAACGGAAAGCAGCTGCGATGTCCCTCAATAGGGGAATGGATGAACAAACTGGGGTTCAGCCATACAGTGGAATATTATTGAGCAATCAAGAGAAATTAGCTATCAAGCCATGAAAAGACATGGAAGAAACGTAAATGCACATTACCAAGTGAAAGAAGCTGAAAAGGCTACATACTGAATGATTCCAACTATCTGACATTCTGGAAAAAGCAAAGTTAGACAGTAAAAACATCAGTGGTTGCCAGAGTTTCAGGGGGAAGGAGGAGGGGTGAGTAAGTGGAACACAGGGATTTTACGGCAGTAAAACTACTGTAGATGATGCTGTCAGGGTGGATACATGACACTTACGCACTTGTTAGAACCCACAGAATGTATAACACAAAGAGTGAACCCCAATATCCACTATGGACTTCAATTAATAATAAGGTGTGAATATTGGTTAATTGATCTTAGCATATGAACCACACTAATGCAAGACGTTAATATTAATGGAAACTGTGTGAGGGGAGAGGAGTATGTGAGAACTCTCTGTACTATCTGCTCAATTGTTCTGTAAACCTAAAACAGCTCTAAAAATAAAGTCTATTATTTAAGAAAAAAAAACCAAACCATAACTGAGCTTCTTTCTCAGTTAAAAACCCAAGTCCTTACCATGGTCTCAAGCCCCTCCATAGCCCGCTTCTGGCGTTTCAATGGTTATTTCTTCCACTTCATCCCTCTTGTTTCCACACCTCATGCTGGCCCTTTCCTCAGCCCCTAGTCTTGCTCTTGACCTGCTCCAATCTCTGTCTGAACGCCACTTGGGCCATCCCACTTAGAAGGTGGTACTCCATCCCTCCTGCTGTCTTCTCTCACTGGCTTTTGTTTCCTTCTTACATGCTGTCCTTTATTTTTCTCTTTATTTTCTGTCTCTTCCACGACAAGTTCACTGATGCTCCCCCAGCACCTGGCAGTGGCTGGCACATAGTAAGTGCTCAGTAAGTATTTGTTGAATGAATAAAGGTGGGGCTGCTTCCCCTCACTTCTATCCCCCAGGAAGTACCACACTGCTCGAAACGTCCTGGAAATGTAGTTAAACCACAGATCTACCTCCAAATTCTTGATCTTATACCATGATGTTGGTGAGGGTGTGGGCCCTGCAGGACCCAGTTACCTGATGGAGCATCTTATGTGGCAGTCTTCAACCTGGGACCCATGGGGGAAACCCCACCAGGTTCTCCAGGGCTGCATCTTGAAAATGGTCTTGGCCGGGCGCGGTGGCTCAAGCCTGTAATCCCAGCACTTTGGGAGGCCGAGACGGGCGGATCACGAGGTCAGGAGATCGAGACCATCCTGGCTAGCATGGTGAAGCCCCGTCTCTACTAAAAAATACAAAAAACTAGCCGGGGCGAGGTGGCGGGCGCCTGTAGTCCCAGCTACTCGGGAAGCTGAGGCAGGAGAATGGCGTAAACCCGGGAGGCGGAGCTTGCAGTGAGC